>NW_008612118.1:0-804 GCF_000691845.1 Merops nubicus | reverse complement strand
TCTTTTCTAGAAAACGAATTGTGTTTTTTCATTCGTTTTGGAAATAGTTTCGGTATAAGTTAGTCCTGATATCATTTTCATTATTATAATGACATATTGTTTGTTTTTTGATTTATGGAAGGGATCGATATAATTCATTTGTTAGGTGGACTATAAAGGTTTTCCTTTTCAAATATGTAGGGAATCAGTGGTTAAGGGGTGTTTTTCCAGTTTCATTTTGTAAAGGTCATATTTAGAAATAATTGATTTATATTGTTCATGTGTAATAGGTCATTCACAGGTTTGTGTTTCTTTATATAAATTAAAGGTCCCTGAATGACCTCTTTTAGAATGGAGTCATTCAAGTAAATGGTTCCATTCCTGGTTTCTATCATTTGTAAGGGTAGTTTGGATTTCCACCATGTTTATTCTAGTTAATTCATTAGTATAATTATTCCATTTATTCGCTTCACTTTTAAGGTTAGTTTGCTGGGAAGGAATCCACCTTATATGGAAATGGCTAATATACATTGTCACTTCTCTTTTTGTCAGATTGAGACTCTGTTAATTTCTTAGTTATTCTGTTTCCAGTAAGTGATTTATTTGATATAGTCTTTAAAGATGGAAAAGGAATTACTGTAAATATATACAGCATCCCTGGATGCTTCTTTTCTTATAAAAACGTTGAGTATTGTATCTAGTTTTTCAGTCTGGGCATTACTCTCATTTTGGTTTATTAGTCGTTTACCTGTAGAGGGGTTAATTGTCACAGATTTAAATTTTCACATTTTCTCTTTTCTTTGGGTTGAAGTGTTTGTGAACCAA
>NW_008612117.1:0-806 GCF_000691845.1 Merops nubicus | reverse complement strand
CTCCCTGCCATGCAGGGGGGTGGTGTGACTGAGCAGCCACGTGGGGCTACCTGGGGCTAAACCTACCACACAGCACATCACAGGCATCCCACACTCCCCCACGTGACAAGCCATAGCAGAACGGGCACATAGCTCACTAAAATATATGTTTAAAAAACAGAAAAGGGGAATGCAGAGGGAGAGCCCACAGGCCCAAATTAACAAAACCTTGTTTGTATTAAATTTCTTGAACAGAACGCAGTATAGCAGGCCAGAAAATGAAGAAGTGCCGCTTGTCATCCGGCCTTGCATGTCTCTGAGAGGGGCTAGCATAGGTACTACACCGACAGGTGGCTAAGCAATGGTAATGATCAAGGATTTAGAATCTCACCAATGGGAAGGGCCGTTTAAGCTAATAACTTCAGGGAGAGGGTATGCTTGTGTTTCCACAGGAACATGACCAAGGTGGGTCCCAGCAAGGACCATGAGGCCATATCTGGAAGCTCAGTCATGAACAACAGCTGCCTCACCAGCAGAGTCGCCAACAACAGCTGCCCCACCAGCAGAAGAATGAAAAGAATCCAATGGATGTCCATGGTGGTCGGCGTGCTGACTATCGCCGCTGCGGACATATGAATTCCTCAGTAACCTCGAAGAAACGTCTGGGTCATGCTCGCCAGACAGGACACGATCTGCCTTTTGCCAGCCATCCCGGAAAACCCGTTTTCTACCTGTCTGGTTGGTGTTCCATTAGCAAAGGCAGGGTGGGATTCAGGGGTGTTGTACAACAAAACAGTTAGGGCCAATTGTAGCACTCCAGGAATCAA
>NW_008612116.1:1922-2197 GCF_000691845.1 Merops nubicus | reverse complement strand
CCCGGCCCTCCCCGGGCCCAGCACGTCCCTCCACGGGGTCCAGCTCCGGGGAGAGGGTCCCTGGGGGTGAGGAGCAGCAGGGAGGGGACCCTCCAGCTCCCCCCCGGGAAACGGAACAAAACGAGGGGAGAAGAAAGGGAAGGGCAGGAGAGGGGTGGGGAGGAGGGGCAGGTGTCAGCAAGCTGCCTCCAGCCATCTGTTGCCAGCTCGGGGACTCCAGGGCCCCCCCCCAAGCCCCCGGGCAGGGGGGCGGACCCACAAGACACACACCCAAC
>NW_008612116.1:848-1797 GCF_000691845.1 Merops nubicus | reverse complement strand
AGCTGCTCCTCCCCACACTTGGGCTCTAGACCCTTCCCCAGCAGCTCCGTTGCCCTTCTCTGGCCACGCTCCAGCCCCTCAAGCTCCTTCTTGGGGTGAGGGGCCCAAAACTTCCCCTAAGATTCGAGGGGTGCCCTCCCTAGTGCCCATTCCAGGGGGGCAACCCCTGCCCTGCTCCTGCTGCCCACCCCAGCGCTGCTCCAAGCCAGGATTGACCAGGTCCCACCTTTTTTCTCACTCTTGGAACAGATCCCTCCAAGATTTCTCCTGGCACAGCCCAGGAGTTAGGAGGAGAGCTCTGGACAGCCAGCCCTGGGTGCCACCAGCACTTCGGAGGGTTGCAAAGTGAGGATGAAGAGGGCTCTGGCTCCATCTGAGCCCCTCCAAGGCAAAGCCTGCTGCATTAGAGCCTAATCCCAGGGGCCGGGGGGCTCTAAGTGGAGGCTCTAATCCCCTCCCGTAACCGATAGGGGACTAACTACCCCGATGGGACTCTGGCCACATCTGGTGGGAGAGCCTGGGGGAGCTCCCGGCTCCACCCTGTGCTAAGAGGATGAGGATGGAGCCGGGGGAAACGCTCCAGGATTTGTGCCACGGGCACGTTTTTATCCCTGGGTGGAAAAAAAAACCCCGAGGGCTGGGCTGGCAGGGTGGGATCTCAGGCTGGAGCTGCAGCCCTGGCACTCAGCTTGCTCCCAGGCAAAAGTCCCTCCTGGCTGCTGGGAGCTCCCGGCTCCACCCTGTGCTAAGAGGATGAGGATGGAGCCGGGGGAAACGCTCCAGGATTTGTGCCACGGGCACGTTTTTATCCCTGGGTGGAAAAAAAAACCCCGAGGGCTGGGCTGGCAGGGTGGGATCTCAGGCTGGAGCTGCAGCCCTGGCACTCAGCTTGCTCCCAGGCAAAAGTCCCTCCTGGCTGCTGGCCACTGGGCCAGCGAAATTCACAGTG
>NW_008612116.1:273-547 GCF_000691845.1 Merops nubicus | reverse complement strand
GACCTTGGCAGGTCCCTTCCCTCCCAACCCACTCCATGGTCTCATGATCCCCAGCACAGCTCAGCACACAAGCCCAGAGCTCCTGCCCCCTGCCCGGGTGGCACAGCCCCGACCTGCCCTGGCACGGGCACAGGGCACCCCGGACACAGGGTCTGTGACAGCTCCAGAGTCTGGAGCTGCTGCTCCCAACTGTCCTGCAGCCCTCTGGAGACCCTCCTGGAGCCCTCTCACACCCCTCCTGCAGCTCTCCCACTCCTCCTGCATTCCTCCTGCA
>NW_008612116.1:0-214 GCF_000691845.1 Merops nubicus | reverse complement strand
GCCTCCCCCCCCCCCCCCCCCACATCCTCCCTGCATCCATCTCTCATCCCTTTCACATCCTTCTCTCATGCCTCTCCCATCCCTCCTGCATCCTTCCTCCATCCCCCCTGCATGCATCTCCCATCCCTCCTGCGTCTCTCTCACATCCTACTCACATCCCTCCTTCAGCCCTCCTGTATCCCTCCTGCATCCCTCTCCCACCCCTCTCCCATTC
>NW_008612115.1:0-773 GCF_000691845.1 Merops nubicus | reverse complement strand
CACAAGCTCTGTGCTTCCCTCACCAAACCCCGCATTTCCCTCACGAACTCTGTGTTTCCCTCACCAAACCGATTTCCCTCACCAGCTCCTGCTTCCCTCACCAAACCCCACACTGCCCTTCTAAACCAAACCCCCACATTTCCCTCATGAACTCCGCATTTCCCTCACAAACCCCCACATTTCCCTCATGAACTCCGCATTTCCCTCACAAACCCCCACATTTCCCTCATGAACTCCGCATTTCCCTCACAAACCCCCACATTTCCCTCATGAACTCCGCATTTCCCTCACAAACCCCCACATTTCCCTCATGAACTCCGCATTTCCCTCACAAACCCCCACATTTCCCTCATGAACTCCGCATTTCCCTCACAAACCCCCACATTTCCCTCATGAACTCCGTGTTTCCCTCACAAACCCCCACATTTCCCTCATAAACCCCGTGTTTCCCTCACAAAACCCCACATTTCCCTCATAAACCCTGTGTTTCCCCTCTCCAAACCCCACATTTCCCTCATGAACTCCGTGTTTCCCTCACAAAACCCCACATTTCCCTCATAAACCCCGTGTTTCCCTCGCAAATCCCCACATTTCCCTCATGAACTCCGTGTTTCCCTCACAAAACCCCACATTTCCCTCACCAAAAACCCCGTTTCCCTCACACACTCCGTGTTTCCCTCACCAATCCCCGCATCTCCTCACGTTTCCCGCCCAAGCCCCGCGGTTCCCCCCGCTCCGCTCGCAGCCCCGCATTTCGCACACCCTCCCGCACT
>NW_008612114.1:348-4028 GCF_000691845.1 Merops nubicus | reverse complement strand
AAATTTTAATATTTCACTTTTACAAGTTTATTTTAAATTTTATTAATTTTAACTATTTTTTTTTTTAAATCAAATGCACCCTGACAAAACTTTGTCAGAACTAAACCTCCAAATATAAAATCAGTCGTTTTCTCCTAAGACACCATGTCATTGCACACCTTAAAAATTTCAAACACGCCAAGTTTATTAGTGGCTTTCATTTTGGAGACCACTCTTAAAACATATTAGCACAGACATTATACTCACGACCTAGATAGGGAAATGACAGGCAAGGAATACAGATTTTTTTGAAAAAAATTTGTTGCTATCAATGTACCAGCAATTGCTTGCCAGAAATGAGCACAAGCCTATTTTATTGCACAGGCTAAAATAATGGTGCGTACAGCCTTCACACAGCAGAAAACTGCTTGCTCTGGCAGGCCATTAGGACCTTCATATAGAAACTTCGGCAGAAATCTCTGGAAAAATTCATCCAGGATCCAGAGACTGTATAGTACTACAGAGGTGCCCAGTGGAACTTGAAGGAGAAACTGAGGTTTCTTGAGTTTAGACAGAGAGCAGATGGGAGTTGCTGTGCAAAAATAAGGTGGATGGCTTTTAAACTAAGAACAACAGTGCAGACTCTTAGTTTTCAATGTCAGGCTCAACAGGGAACCTGAAAAATCTGAATGGAGCTGAAGAATTGGAGAAATTCCCCCTGGTCTAATAGGATTTTTTAGAGACTGAACCTAAGTCATCTTTGAGAAATGCTAATTTGATTATATGAAGCACCTTAATGCTTCAGAACATGTTGCTGTTGCAGTCCAGAGCAGAGAACAAGCACAGCCTCTTATGCTCAGGAGAGCCCCCTGCTCATGAGAACTTTCCACTCTCAGCTCTTGTTACATTTTTACATAAGAAGAAATTGGCTTCTAGAAGCCATAGTTATGCAAACTAATTTTTAAACACTGAAGTTATATTGGTCCTGTTCTCTTCTCTTAGCATCTCTCCAAACCTGCTATTCTGAGATAAACTCTGGCTTTACAGCTGCTTCCCAGTTCTCCAACCATCTTAAAATTAACCTCTTTGTTTCAGCCACCCTTAACACCTTTTGTAAGGGCTCTCTCTGGTATGTCTTCCTTTCCGAACAGAAACATAGAAGAATTTTGGTTGAAAGGGCTAAAATGGCTCTAAAGGCCATCTAGTTCAACACCCCTGCAGTGAGCAGGGACATCTTTGACTAGATTAGGTTGCTCAGAGCCCCCATACAACCTGACCTCAAAGGTTTCCAGGAGAGAGGCATCTCTCATAGTCCCCATACAACCTGACCTTAAATGTTTCTGGGAGTGGGGCACCTACCATCTCTCTGGGCAACCTGTGCCAGTGTTTCACCACCCTCATTGGAAAAAATGTATTCCTTATATCTAGTCTAAATCTACTGTCTTTTAGTTTAAAACCCTTTCTCCTTGTCCCGTTGCAACAGGTCCAACTAAAAAGATTGTCCCATCTTTCTCATAGGCCCCCTTTAAGGACTGAAAGTCCACAGTAAGGTCTCCACAGAGTCTTCTCTCCTCCAGGCTGAACAACCCCAACTCTTTCAGTCTTTCTTCACAGGAGAGGTGTTCCAGCACTTTGATCATTTTTGTGTCCCTTCCCTGGAACTGCTCCAACACACTCATGTCTGTCTTGTGCTGAGGACTCCAGAGCTGGACACAGTACTCCAGGTGGGGTCTCATAAGAGTGGACTAGAGGGTCAGAATCACCTCCCATGACCTACTGGCCACACTTCCTTTGATGCTGCCCTGGACTGGGTGGCTTTCTGTGATGTGAGCATGTATTGCTGGCTCACGTCCAGCTTTTCATTTACCAGTACTCCCAAGGCCTCCACAGGGCTGCTCCAAATCCCATCATGCCCCAACCTGTACAGATACTAAGGACTGCCCTAACCCAGGTTCAGGACCTTGCCTTGTGGAACCTCATGATGTTCACATGGGCCCACTTCTCATGACTTTTCAAAGAGAGTAGCTTGGCAACTACATCAGCCTGTTCCCTCAGGACTGTATGGTGCATGAGGATGGATGGTGTGGAAATCATACTTGACCAAACTGATAGCCTTCTATGATCATGTGACTAGCTGCGCAGATGAGGGAAGAGTAGTGAATATTTTATACCTCAGGTTCAGCAAGGCCTTTGACACTGTCTTCCATAACATTTTCATAGGTAAGCTTAGGAATTGTGGGTTAGATGAGTGGGCAGTGAGAACTGGCTGAACAACAGAGCTCAGAGGGTTGTGATTAGTGGCGCAGTTTAGTTGGAGTACCTAGTGGTGTTCTCCAGCAGTCAGTAGCGGGTCCAGTCTTGTTCAAAATATTCCTCTATGACCTGGATGAAGAGATGGGGTGTACCCTTGGCAGGTTTGCTGATGGTACAAAATGGGGAGGAGTGGCTGACACACCAGAAGGCTGTGCTGCCATTCAGTGAGACATGGACAGGCTGGAGAGCTGGGCAGAGAGAAATCTAATGAACTTCTAAAGTGGCAAGTGTAGAGTTCTGCACCTAAGGAGGAATAATCCCATGTACCAGTACAGGTAAGAGGTTGACCTGCTGGAATGCAGTTCTGTGGATCTGGGAATCTTGGTGGACAATAAGTTAACCATTAGCCAGCAATGTGCCCAGGTGGCCAAGAAGGCAAACGATATCCTGGCGTGCATTATGAAGAGTGTGACCAGCAGGTGTAGGGAGGTGCTCCCAGTCTCTATTCTGTCCTAGTGAGACCACATCTGCAGTACTGTGTCCAATTCTGGAGTCCTCAGTTCAAGAGACAGAAAACTCTTGGAGAGGGTCCAACAGAAGGTACGAGAGAAACCTCTGTGTTTAGTTGGGAGAAAAGAAGACTGATAGAGGATCTTATCAATGTTTATAAATACCTGAAGGGTGGGTGTCGAGAGAATGGGGACAGACGCTTTCCCGTAGTGCCCAGCGATAGGACAAGGGCCAAAGGGCACAAACTAGAACACGGGAAGTTCCATCTGAACAAAAGGAAATAATTCTTTACTGTGAGGGTGCCAGCGCACTGGAACAGGTTTCCCAGGAAGGCTGTGGAGTCTCCTTCTCTGGAGATACTCAGGACCTGCCTGGACATGATCCTGTGCAACCTGCACTAGGTGAACCTGCTTTAGCAAGGGAGTTGGAATAAGTGATCCCTAAGGGTCCCATCCAACCCTGCGATTCTATGTTAATTCTATGATTCAAACCTGTGAATTCATTCGCATCAGGTGCTCATGAGGACATACGTATGTTCTGGTTCCTCAGGTGGTCATGAACTTGATCTTTTACAGTAGAGGGGACTTGTCCTCCTGTCTCCATCTAGCAGTCCACCAGCTTAGGAGGTGTGAGGAGAGAGGCTGCCAGTTAAGACTGGGGCAAGAAAGTTGTTGAGTACCTAAGCCTTCTCCTCATCTGTTGTAGTCATCTTGCCACTCTTGCTTATCAGGGGGCATACTTTTTTTGACCTTCATTTTCTGGTTGACATACCTGTAGAAGCCCTTATTATTTGCATCACTTGCCAAGTTCAGCTCCAGCCACACCTTGGCCTTTTTGACCCCCTCCCTACACAATTGAGCAGTGTCCCAATACTCTCCCCAGGATACCTGGCTCTGCTTCCACTGCCTGTGCATTTCCTTCTTGCCCTTTAATTTGAC
>NW_008612114.1:0-275 GCF_000691845.1 Merops nubicus | reverse complement strand
CCGTAAAGGTCTGCCAGCTCTGTTCTGCTTCCTCGCCCCTGAGGGACGTTTTGCAGGAGATCCCATTGACTAATTCCTTGGAGAGCTGGAAGTTTGCTTTCCTAAAATTCAGGGTCCTGACATTACTCTTTGCCTGACCTATATTCTTCAGGACTGCTGACTCCACCAGAGCCTCCCATCTTGACATCACTGATTAACTCACTTGTATTAGGTGACCAACAGGTCCAGTATTGCATCACCTCTTGCCACGGTTTAGGGTCAGGGCCACCCACAGA
>NW_008612113.1:0-10560 GCF_000691845.1 Merops nubicus | reverse complement strand
CGAGGCCGAAGAGGCTGATGAGGAGGTCCTTGGCGATGACCAGGGGGTGCATGCCCTCGGCGTAGTAGGTGGCGATCTCCAGCAGCGGGGGGAAGATGAGAGCCAGGGCGCTGCTGCTGACGGAGCCCACCAGGGCGATGACGAGGTCCAGGCGTGGGATGAGGATGGCCAGCACGCCTGGAGAACCAGAGGACACCACAGGAGGTTAGCGCTGCCGGCTCCCGCACTGCAAGGACCCTCCTCCCCCGAGGCAAGCAAGCACAAGCCCCCCAGGGATCCCCCTGAACCTCACCTCAGCTCGTTTACCCGAGAGAGGCTTTGAAGCTGTGGGTGTTTTCCAGCAGCTCCTCCCCAGCGAGCTATCAGGGCAGGAACTGCAGCACACACCCCAGCCCTTTGTGCCGCCCCAGGCACCACCTCAGCCAGCTCCAGGGCAGGGTGGGAGGGTGCCCCGGCAAAGAGATGCCGCTGGCAGAAAGGCGGGACCCCCCGAGAGAGCCAGCACCCCTGCTCCCCACACCTGGCCTCCGAAACCCCATGAAAGCAGGAGATGAGAGGGAAAAGCCACCCGCCCCCAACTCCGAATAAACCCACGTGGTCTGCGGGCGTTTCGAGCTGCTCCAGCAGCCCAGCGCCGACAGCAGAGCCCCGGGGAGAACATTTGTCAGGGCAAAACTGCAGCCAAGGAGAACCCCGCTGGGAGACTGACAGCTGGAGCTAAGCCCTGCGAACCCTGGCAGGCTCCTGCTTGGGTCGGGGAGGATGGAGGGATGGTGTCTCCTCCCAGCCAGCCCACAGCCACCACCTCCTCTGGGCTCCTCCTGGGGCACCACAGCCTCGGTGTTTGGGGAGCAGATCTGAAATCGAGGATCCCCAAGGTCCTGTTTGGCAAGCAGGTGCAGTGCCCCTCGGCAGGCACTGAGCCAGCTCCCCAGCCCTCCAGAGCATCACTGCTGCTCTTCGGTCAAACAGAGCCCGAGGAGGACAACCAGAGCTTTGCATGACAGAAGAGCAGCCTCTGCAAGCAAAGCAGACTTCAGCAGTTAATTGGCGTTGCCAAGAGAATTAAATGGGTTTATTGCTTTGAAAGCTCTGCTTAGAAAGAGGAGACACCAAGGAGAGTGGCAGCTACAGCCTCGGTGGAGAAGAGACATCTCAGAGCTCCATACTAGGGGATTTGTTCACTCCCTGCCAATCAGCTACAGGCAAGAGGCTGGAGCTTCCCTGAACCAAAGATCACCCATGGCACCACAGGAGATGGAAGGCTTGGGAGACTGGCAGCAGTCAAAGACACCAACAAGACAGATGCTCCTGCACATGGCCACCATTCCAGCCCTGCTGTTATCTGGATAAGCCTAGAGACAAAGCATTCCCTCCACCATGAGAACAGCAGCAAAGGTCCCTGCTGAGCTGACCTGGAGGAAGTTCATCCCAGGGCTCAGCCCTGAGCACAGGCAAAGGAGCCAGCAGCCAGTGGGAGAGCAGAGCAAGCAACCACCAACAGCATCCTCGGCCCACCCCACACTGCTCTTTGGACTCCAATTAAACAGAATTATTAACCCCCCCTCTAAACCAGGCAGCACTGAAGCACCAGCTGCAGTCAGCCCTGGGGCAACGGCCGTGCTTCCCTCAGGTATAATTCAAAGGGGTTTTTATGTGTGCTGGTTTTGAAGTCTAAGCTTAAAAGAAACCCATGCACCAAATTGCATCCTCTCTTTGGAAGCCAAAGCCACGATGGGGGCTTGTCCTGCGGCCACGAGATCATCTGATGAATATTCATGCAACCCCCCCAATTGCTTTTATCCTCACCACCAGCCACAGCCATCTCTTACGTGGAAGGGGAGGAGGTGCAAAGGAACCAGCACCCTTCCACCAACACCTTCCGCTGCCTCCCTCCCCCAGAGCTGGAGGGTACGGCCACTGCCAGGGCCCAAAGCCATCCCATCACCCCAGGCCTTCTGCTCCCTGGCCAGGCACAACCCAGCGCCCTCCAGGAGAGGCTCCCATCCCACAGGCAGGTTCTGAACCCCAGCACAGCATCAGGGTGGCCAGAGAACGTGGTCCAGCACGGCAGGATTTCATCCCTCCAGCTGTGGGCATCAAGGCAGAACGTGCTTCAGGAACTCAGCACAGAGGAGATGGGTCTTTGCCCACCTCTACCAATGCAGCACTTCTGGCCCATCACCGTAGAGAGCCCAGAAACCAGCAGCACCCTGCTCTCAGCCAGCTCCACCACCCTCAAGTCAGCACCACACTCCTCTCAAACCCACACCCAAGCCAGCTGGGACGTGGGGCCACATCCCTGATGCTCAACTCTGGTGCATCAGCAGCGTCAAGCCATGGAGAAAAGCTCTTTGTCAGCAGAGCTCAGTCAAGCATCTCAGCTGTGCTGCCAACAGCAAGGATTTAGACTTCAGGAATCAAAAGCAGCCCGAGTCAGATATACCTGCTCCACTCCACACCTTTCCTAAAGGTCCACCAGGCTCAGGCCTGGCAGCCTGCTCCACCTGAGCTTCCCCACAGGCACCAAACTCCATCAAGGGGAAGGGACCATCTGGGGCTGATCCAGCCCAACCTGCCCTGAGGTGTGCTCCACACCCAGCAGACTCCCACGGGTACAGTGGGGCTTTGGCTGTAGGTTGTGTACCATTGCCAGTTGTCTTCTGCTGTGCTACACACTGCAATGAATGTGTGGGAACAAGGACATCAGTTCCCTCATGGTCCCCGACCCATTTGCAGCCGTGCCACTGTCATGCAGGCACAAGGAGCCTGGCTGCCCATGGAAAACAAGCCCAAGTTTGGGCTGCCCTGGCACAGAACAAGGTGCTGGGAGTGTTTCATGCAAAGATGGGTGGGACCTGATGGCCCCCAAAAGTGCCATTGGAGAGACCCCTGACCCAAGGCTCCGAGGGGATGTGGGAAGTTTACTACTCCTCCACTGAGAAGCCTGGTCCCAAACAGAGGGGGCAGAGGTCCACGACTGCTGCTCCCTGGAGGCCACCTTGGCCCACTGGCTTGCATCAGCAAGGTCCAGGAGGCTCCCTGCTGTGAGGGCCTTAGCAGCAGGGCCAGAGGCAGCAGGGTGCGGGGTGGAAGCTCTCAGCACCAGCAGCCCACAGCAGGAAGGAGGTGCCACGTCCCCAGGGGGGAACTCGGACAAGCTGCTGTCTACTCACAGGTCAGGCTGACCAGGGCCACCCTGAGGAGCAGGTTGACAACCCAGCCCCAGCGCTCCGAGACCCTGGCGACGAGGGGAGGGATGATGATCTCGGCGGGCACGTAGAACTGCACGGCGTAGGTGAAGAAGATCCCGAAGGAGAAGAGCAGCTTGACAGCTTGGTACAGCCTGCAAACGAGAAGGAGGAGACCCACTGAGACATCTGCTTGCTCCAGGCATCAACGGTAGAAAGTAGAAGGGGAACGCTCTGCCAAGAAGGAGTTTTGTGTGGCCACGGTCTCCTCTCCTGAACAGTCTCCTGGAAAATGAGGGGTGATGCACTCAATCCACAGAGACCTTTCTCGGGCAGGAGACAGCAAGGAGACAACACATGTTTCCAAGCCACAGCAACACATTCCCCACATCTAATCACAGGCTTTAGTCCTGGCTTGGTGTAAGGAATCATCAGGCCAGAGGCTGGGCCAGCAGCCTCTCAAGTGTTGCCTCCCCTTGGGGAAACCCACGGGCACAGATATTGAGAGCTGTTAGAAAAAGAAAACAAACAAACAAACACCAACAAACCACTGCTCTGCTCCTAACTCATTGAGAGGCAGAGGTAAAGCTGAGGTGTCCTTAGCCAAGGGACCAGGAGCTGAACGTGTTCCTCAACACCTTAAGGCACCTACTTACATTTCTGGATGCACCCTCATGCCACACTGCCCTTGGCTGCACAAAGCAACGAGTCCTCCAGGTCCCTTGCTCCCTACAGAGAGATACAGGCTCCCTTCTGCCCTCTCCACTTGACCAGCCTGGACTCTGCAAAGTCTGCAGTGACACAGGGTGGCCTTCTTCATGACTGCCCCCGCAGACAGCACCCACATATCCACTAGCACTGGCACTGCCAAGAGCCTGCAATCCTGAGCTTTGGCCAGCAACCCAGAATGAAGTTCCATCCATCACCCATCCCCAGAGGTTCCTCACCTTGACCTTCACCAACAAAATCCAGCCTCTGAGCTAAAGGAAGACAAACCCCTCCCTTTTTTCTCCTATTTGTAACCAGCTGGATTTTATTGTCCATTTGAAACAGATGAAGAATAGCTCCAGAGAGGTTTGTCACCTTGTGCTGGTTTGGACTGGGGTAGAGTTCATGTTCTTCATATTCCACAAAGGATGACAGTCCTTTTTGGCACCCAGCGTGGGCTCAAAGGCCTCAAGATAATAAGAGATTTGACGAGAATGTGCCAATTTATAGCCATTATTGCTATTTAGCTATTAATCAGCAGGTTCCTGTGCCATGGGGCTTGCTCCCTGTCTGCGCATTAAAGTCCACAGCTCATTAGCAGCTACGTTTTGCTTACATGGCTTCCTGTAGTGCTAGACTGCTTATCACCTTACTCTGCTGTGCCCAGGACAGTTTGATAACAGCCACGGCCGTGCTCCTGGGCTGGAAGACGGCCAGGGCATCCCTGCTGGGCTGGACAGGCTGGAACCTCAGGGCGGACTCGAGTCAAAGGGACTGTGACCTGCGGATGAGGCTACAGGCAAGAAGAACAACCCTTGCTGGAACAGGAGGAGGAGTTCATCCCAACCTTAAACCCCAGAGCTGGGCCCAAAGGGACCAGGGGCGGGGATTTTGATGGAAACACCTTTAAATCGTTGGGCGGCGTGTCCCGAGCTGCGCGTCACAGGAGTCACTACAGCAAGAGCCACCCAAACCTGCGGAGGACAAGCCTTCCAAGGAGCAGTGCAAGTGCAGCAGAGACCTGACCTGAGCTGCCTTGGGTGCCCATCACTCCATGCAACACAGCACCTTTCCTCTTCTCAGCGACCACCGTAACGGATGGAGCCCAAAGTCATGGACTCAAGGGACGTTTTATGGACACTTCACAGGCGTTTCACAGGGACAGTCCGTAAACTAAGGTAATGATATTGGTATATTGAGTCTGTGCATCTATGGGAAGGGGCTGGGTGGTTAATGAGGGTGTATTGGATGGTGTGGGACCTGAGCATGGTGTAAATGAAGTGGAGTAAGAGGTGAAGAATGTGCTGGTTTGGGCTGGGGTAGAGTTCATTTTCTTCATAGTATCTGTTCTGAGGCTACATCTGGGCTTTGTGCTGAAAGCAGTGTTGTTAATTGAGGGATGTTTCCATTTCTGTTGAGCAGGGCACACTAGCCATTGCTGAGCAGTGCTCACAAAGACTCAAGGCCTTTCTGCTCCTCACCCCACCCCACCAGCGAGCAGGCTGGGGGGAACGAGTAGCTGGGAGGGGACTCAGCTGGGACAGCTGACCCCAACTGGCCACAGGGATACCCCACACCATAAGACATCATGCTCAGCATATAAAGCTGGGGAAGAAGGAGGAAAGGGGAGACACTCAGAGTGATGGCATTTGTCTCCCCAAGTCACCCTCAGATGTGCTGGAGCCTGGCTGTCCTGGGCAGGGCTGAACCCACTGCCCCTGGGACGTGGTGAATGAATTCCTTGGTTTGCTTTGCTTGTGTGCAGCTTCTGCTTTACCTATTAAACTGTCTCTGTCTCAGCTTATGAGTTTTCTCACTTCTACTCCTCTGATCCTCTCCCTCATGCCACCGGAGGGGAGCGCGTGTGGGGCTGAGTTGCCAGCTGGGGTTACACCACGACACAGCTCCAGCCAGGAATATTTCACAGATTTCCATTACTGCTTGGCTTCTGAGCAGGGGGAAGAGGACAGCACTACCAGGATAAGTCTGGGCTTACACAGCAAATGTGATGCAAACATCTCCACCTCCACCCGCAATTCAACCTCCTCCATCAAACAAGAAAGAGCACCTACTTTTGGAACACTGCCTAACACGTGTTTGGGGGGAAGAGAGTTAAAAGAGCAGTTTGGGCTGAGCAGAAGGAAGGCAGAGTGCAAACAGGCTGCAACCAGCACCCCAGGCTCACCCCGAGTCAGATCTCACCACGTCCCAGCTCCTGAAGTGATGCAGCAGGGGCAGGCATGGCTGCAGGAGAGAGTCCACTGCAGGTGGCCAAAAAGCCACCTCCTGGCCCCATCTCTGCCCTTGGCTCCCCAGTAGCAGAAAGAGAGTCTCCAAAGGAGGAACAGTATCTAGTTACATCACGTATGGTTCTACCTGTTCCCCAACTGAAGACATGCTGACCAAGCAGGAAACACAGGTCCTGTCCATACCACTTCGGTAAGCACGAGGTGGATCCAAGCTGAGGAAGGTATCTGGCTCCTCCTGCCTTCCTGTACCCCTTCACCTTCTTTGGGCCCAAGCCAGTGCTGCTCTGTATGCTGCCTCTCAGCACCCAGCTGTCAGAACAACAGTCTGAAACCAAAGTCCAAGTATTCACATGCAAGACAGCTTTGAACACTAGTGGCAGAGGCTGGTGGAGTCCAACATTTCCCACAACCACAGGGGATGGAGTTAAGGATCACCCAAGCAAATGGGATGTCATGCAAGTCCATGGGACCAGACCAGATGTATTTGAGGCTGTGGCCAACATCAAAAGTGAAGCCACTTTACCATCTTTAAAAGAGCAGAGTGATCTGGGAGAGATCCTGCTGCCTGGGAAGAAGAATCACATGCCCCTTCAAGAAGGATGAGGAAAGCTACAGGCTAATCAGCCTCACTTTGATCCCCAGAAAAGTATGGGCTAAGTCCTTCCATCCTCCCAGCATCCACTTCCAGGCACGTATTGGACAGGATGAACAGCCAGCAGGGATTTGCCAAAGGACAGTTGTGGAAATATCCTCATCAATGATCTAGATGAGCCCTCAGTGGCCCAGAGCACATTGTCAGCAAGTTCCCAACGAGATTGAATTGGAGGGGATGACTGACACACCTTGAGGTACAACCTAAACAGCATGGTGGCACAGGCAAAGTTCAAATGGAAACACAAAATCCCTCACCTGGGATTGGCCCAGCTTCCCATCTGGCCAGGGGATCAGGACCTGGAGGAGTTGTCCATCAGTCACAGGGCTGTGTTAGTAATAGCACAGCCAGCAGGTTAAGGGAAGGGATGACTCTCCTGTAAGGCTTGTGAAGCTGCATCTTAAGTATTGTGTCCAGCCTTGAGACTCCCAGGGCACGACAGACATTGACCTACCAGAGCAAGCTGAGTGGAGGCTACTAGGATAGTTGGGGCCACATCACACGACATACAAGGAGGGGCTGCAAGACCTGGGTAAGTTAAGCATCAGAACACAGGCCTGGAGAGTTAAGGAACCTCTTCCTCACTGATACTCAGAATTTAAGTTGGCCCTGCTTTGAGCAGATGGGTGGACTTGATGCTCTCATAATGTCCTCTCCAACCTAAATTATCCTGTGATTCCACAGGCAAACTGAAGACAAAGCTATCAGAGAGTCCAGAGTGCACCCGCTGAGCCACAGACGACTTGAGTGCACAGTAGCCTTGAGCCACCCACCCCCAGGCTGCCTATCTTATCATTGTATTTTCAGTTAAGTGATGCTGTAAAGCCATAAAGTGCTCCAGGGCAATCCACGACAAAGAGATGTTATTAAAAAAGGTACAGAATAACATTAAGTACCAATCCTCTACAAATCAGGAATAAGGACAATAGGCTCAAAGGGCATTTTAAATATCAAGAAGAGGAAGAGTTCAAGGGCTAGCCTTGATCCATGGAACACAAGGGTCCACACAGGGCCCTGGAGAGGCACTGCTCTGCCAATCACAGCAATCCCCTGCTTAACCCAGGGAGCTGCAAGGAATGGTGTGCCCTCCTTTGATGGTAAGCTCTGTCATCACCTACCTCCAACCGGCCACACGCAACCAAAGATGTTCCCCCTCACTACAGCATTTCTTCACTCTTCAGATGGTGAGGTGAAGCAACCCTTCCGAGGACTCGAGGAGGGATTTCTGCATAGCAGGGTGGTATTTCCGAGGCCGTGGTTAGACCTGGGCACTGGGAACTGACACACTCCTCATTTGAGGAAGCTGTGGTTATAGAGAAATGAGGCTGGAAAAGTCCTTAGTCATCCTGTAACTCAACGATTCCCAACACGTTCATCAAATCTGTTCTAGAAACCTCCAGGCAACAGCTACAGCCAAGGAAGGATCCAGCACCTCTGGATCCTCGCCCTGGCTCCCACGCCGCAGGCAAAGCCCAGGACTTCTCACCCACACCCCTTACAACCAGCTTCTGCAGCCCAACGCCTTCCCCCACCGGGGAAAAAAACCTGCAGCCAAAACAAGGTGAGCAAAACACTCCTTCCAAAGGCAAGTCTTCACCCATCACCTACAGTTTAATGCAAGGGAATACAGCGGTCAAGGCTTTAGCCCAGGAATCCCAGCCCTTGCTTTAGATAGCTCATTTCCAAGTCCAATACTTACAGCCTCCATCAAAAGATCATGCACCGACACCGAGCGTTTTGCATGCTGAGTCAGCAGGACTGCAGCACACCTTGCCTGGAGGCAGCCTGCAGGAGCCCTCCACGTGCCTGGCCTTCCCCAGGAGCTGCTTCCAAAGGGCTACTCCCTTCTTGCCATTGAAAAAACCCTGCAGGCTTTTTCAGAAAAGGACCTGCATGGGAAGTGTGGATACTCCCAGAGACAAGCATATGAAACAGGATCTTTCTGTAGCCCAGCAAGACATAGAATTACCATTACCCTCTTCTAAGGGAATGTCACCCTTCAGGGCCAACAAAGTGAGATTTCCCACAGAATCCCCCAGGCAGCATTACAGGTCAGCAGACATTACAGGTTGTGGTGTGACCTGGTGCCTAGCAGAGCCCAAGACCTGGATCTGAGCTGCTTTCTACCTCCAGGAGTAGCACCAGCATTTCATCCCCTCCACATCCCACTTTAGCTTGTTGAGCAGGTGGGATTAACACCTACTGGGCTTGGCATGGTGGGATTGAGATGTCCCCACAACAACAGCATGTTCAGCCTGGAGCAGAGAAGGCTCCAGGGAGACCTTACTGTGGCCTTTCAGTACTTCAGGGGGGCCTATAGGAAAGATGGAGGCAATCCTTTTAGCAGGATCTGTTGCAACAGGACAAGGGGTGATGGTTTGAAACTAAAAGAGGAAGATTTAGACTAGAGAGGAAGAAATTTTTGATGCTGATAGTGGTGAAACACTGGCCCAGGTTGCCCAGAGAGGTGGTCGATGCCCCATCCCTGGAAACATTCCAGGTGAGGTTGGCTGGGGCTCTGAGCAACCTGCTCTGGTTGGGGATGTCCCTGCTCCCTGCAGGGGGGTTGGGCTGGATGGCATTGAAAGGTCCCTTCCAAAGCAAAGCCTTCCATGATTCTACGATTCTATCCTATGACCATCCTGAGTGCAGCAAGCTGGAAAAGGCATTTGTTCCCACTGTTTGCATGCTTCACACTTCTTGTCCTAAAGGCAAGGGAAACTGTTTGCACTTCTCCTCTGAGGTGAATATGGAACCAGGACATGAAGCAGCCCCTCACGCCCAGGCTGGAGCAGCAGAAGCGGGGTCCTCAGGCCCCAGCACTCCCAGGCAAAGCTCCAGACGAGTAAAAGCCGCAGCCAGACACGACGCAGGGCTGGGGAGTGGGAGTTGGAGCTGCAGGGCTGCAAACAAGGAACGCAGCCCACACGTGGAGACGTCACATCCCACCCCCTCTGGGAGATCCCAGCTTTGAGTTAGTTTCCGTGCACAGCATTTGGGGGAGAGAAGGGATTTCGGCACAGTTCGACAACCTTCTGGTAGGGCGGCACGGGGACGTGTTGACCATCTGCCAGCCAGAGCTTTGCTCACCTCCAGAAAGATACTACAAGGCTCCAAGAAAAAGGCAGGAGCTGTATCTACCCATGCAGGGACCACGGGGTACCCTGAAGAAGCAGCCTGAGCTGCAGAGCCAAGACCAAGCCCAGACACCCCACCAAAGAGCCTCACCACCCGTAAAACAGACAACCCTTGAGAAGCTCCTTCAGACAGTTTGGCTACAGCACAGTTGATCCTTCTTAGGCTCAGCCAGATTAGTTCTCCAAACACGTGCTGTCCCTGCTGCCCCTTCTCCTGCCTCTCCTCAGCCCCCTGGTCCCCACAGAGACTCACCAGCAGTTGGGCAGGTTGAGTGTTATGCTGGCCTGAATGTCCGCCCCGAAGCGCAGGTACCCCAGGACACTCAGGCTGATGTACAAGGTGGTGACAATGGTCATCCCCACGTACAGGATGACTGGGAACTGACGAGGGTTCTTCATCTTGTTTTCCAGAGGCAGCACCTGGGAAAGGAGGAGGAGGAGGATGACAGAGCAGCTGGCTGTCCCCATTCCTCTACACACCTCAGCCCCGGCAAGCAGGAGGGGCAGCCCCTTGGCTCAGCACAGCCACCCATGCCAGGGGACAGGATGGTCACACGTGGAGCCTGGAGAACCCAGCTGAAGAAGCTGCTGTACTGAGATCTGATTTCTGTGCTCTCGTTTGA
>NW_008612112.1:14788-23092 GCF_000691845.1 Merops nubicus | reverse complement strand
AAAGGATTCTATGATTCTATGATGTTGTTGGCAACTGGAAACCTCTCTCTATCACATTTCCCAAAAGGCCATATCACTGAACACCAAGGATTATGTAGGCTGGAAGGTGTTAGTCACTCCTCTGTTCTGTTCCCCTGAGTTATCAAGGGGAATAACTTGAACAGGACTCATGAAGAAAGATCTCAGCTGAAAATCATGCAGTGGGCACGAGGGCCCTTATTGTAAGCAAACACTGAATGCAGCATAGAAGGAGTTAATTGTTTGACAGGGATGCTCTCCTGTCTTCCTACAAGGAAGAAGCTTGAGCCTTGACAAGAGTGTCACTTGACAGACATGAGAAACTTCACTGACTGATGGACACATTATTTTCTTAGATGAAATGACAAAAATTAGTTACAGACATCGATGTAATAAGGAGTTCAAGTTCTGCTTTGCTGAATAAAACCCTTAATGCTCTTTTTGGGGTAGTGTTGCTTGTTCTGTATCAAACCATTACAGGAAGTTTCTTAATGGAACTCTCAGACAAAAATAGTGTTGTAGCAGTACATTTTCATTTCCAGAGCAGAACTCAAGAACTTTGCTCTTGAAGTTCTAAATATGTAGTGAGATTGATCACCTTTTGCCTACCAACTTGACAGCATGCTGAAGCAAAGAAAAGACAATGTAATTTTAACACATGTCAATGTCCTTGTTAATCACCTTCACTGTCATTACTGATCCCTGAATCATGACCTTCTGTGCTTCCCATGTGCTTCTTGTCTCTTTTTATTCAACTGTTGTCCTTGTCATTCCTCCAGTTTGTCCTTCAGTCAGGTATCTTGTTCCTCCTCCTTTTCTGCTTGAGGTTAGGGCATCGAGGGAAAGCAAAGGCAAAGATTCACGTATGAAGTGCTAGGGTTTGGACCCCAAGCCCTGAATCAAGGCTGACATATGGATGATGCCCACTATCAGGCAGGAGAGACCTTCCTTTTGGTTTTCTTTTAAGGTCTGGCCAACCTTGAGTGAAAAAAAATTAGGAAGTTAACACTGGTGGCCCTGCCTTTAAAGTTAACATCAGGTGTCCTGCCTCTAAAGCTGTATAAAAGCTGGTTCTGCTTACTGTGAATGGAGGTTTACTTATGCAGTGGGTGTGTGGGGGCAGGATTTCCTTTTATTGGAAGAGCTCCCTGACTTTCCATGACAAGTAGAGTTCCTTGCAAGGTGGGACAGAATTGAAAGCAGAGTCAGGGTAGGAAGTTATGTATGTAATGATGCTTTTTTTGGCAGTTACTGTGGTGATTTCCACGTGACTGGATTTGAACTGTTAACCTGGTTTATCACTTCCCCTACAACTTGGTTTCTAGCTTGGCTTTATCCCTTCATTTGCCCCATTATGCACCGTGAGGGAATATATTGATTTGTTTACCCCTCCTCTTGATTGTCATATCTTTTCTGTATCCTTTGGAAATGAGATAATAGTCTGACCTATATTTTTACTGCTAGAGGCCTTGTTGTTTGTGCTGGGCCATGCAGTCAGCAAAAGAGATGCCAATGCCATAAACTAGCAGCTTTCTTGATTTGAATAGATAAGCATAACAGTAGCATAATGAATGATCTCTTTGCCCTGTTAACTACAAGTGGGTTTTTGGTTTCTTTTTGTGTGTGTTTTGTTGTTTGGTTTTTTTTTTTGATCCCAGCTCTTCAAGTAATTACCAGTTGATTAATTTTAAGTGTAAGAGTGGTCCCATTAATGATAACTTTGAAGATCAGAGCCTGATTCAGTCTACCCAAAATGTTTCCTTACAAGCTCCAGTGTTGAAAGAGTTTCAACCTCTGAACTTTTAAAACCATTTCTGATTAAGCAGGTAGTTTAGAATGATTGAATGAATAGCAGCTAGTTGTTGAGCATTTTCTCAGTTCTCTTGTACAAATTTCTCTGTCCCTCTGTGAGTATGAGAATAGACAGAAGACTCATATCCCCCATTTTGGAAAAAAAAACAAATTGGCTTTTTCATGTATTCAACATCTTTTTATAACAAAATGCCTATAAGCAGAATGTTGAAATTGAGCATGGAAACAGCAATGGCTTGTAGGCACATTCTAGAACTATGCTGCAATTGATTTTGATTTGACAATGCCATTGAAAAGTGAAAATTTTTAGGATTTGCAGGGCAGTAGAAATAAATGTTATAGGCTTTCTTACTAGTTGAGAAATAGCAGTGGACAAATTGCTCGTATTTTTTTCTAGTTTAGGGTCTTCTGAATAACAGTATCATAATACACTTGAGATGGGGACTTTCTCAAGTTTTCCCTCGGATTTCTGCCCCTTTTTTCATTCCAGTTGAATTTCATACAAGTTTCAAAATATTTTATCCTCCAGTACAGGAAGGTGTGCTGAAAGTCTTGTAGATTTAAATATGTCATTCTAGCTTCCTGATAAAAATGCCTACTGCAGAAAGGGTGACAAGAAAACAATCTTTGGCTTCCTAAAGAATGCATTAAATTAGAACTACTGAAGTCTGTACAGTTGCAACCAGGACAGATTTCGAGATTTAATAGTGGTGCTTTCTGTACTGATTGAGACTCCACAAAACAATCAAAGAGAATGCTATATGAGACAGCAAATCTAAAGAGGAAATTTGTGCTAATCACATTGTCCTTTACATACCAACTCACCAAACCTGCAGATGGGGTCTGTCTGCAAATGTCAGCACCTTTAAGTTATACAGCTGACTTTCTATCCCAATCTTTCCTTCTTCCAGATTCTTCTGTTGTCTGTGATAACTCCCTTCACTCAACCAAAGGCTGCATGAGCTAGGTCAGAATTTTTTACCCAGAAATCAGGTTAAAATGTATGCATGAACCCTGAAGGATTGTCTCCCAGGAGAAAGTGTACGCTGTTTAGTGTGCCCAGCAGAAAAGCTCTAAAAGGTGTTGTTATAAAATGTGATTACATGCTGTGCTGTGACAGCAGGCAGCAGTTCTAGAGGGAAGAGTCAATCTGGTTGCCCCAAGGGTCATCCAGTTGTCCTCCCATGGCCCCACACTGCTCCTGTGCCACAAATGCCATATAGATGTCAGTGTATGGCAGCCTCTGCATGACTACTGCAGGGGAAAGAAGGAGAATCAGCAGATTGTTCTTATGGGAACACAGAGAGACAACATGCCTCAGAAAGCTAACAAAATAAATGTGCAAACTGGAAGAGAAGCAGGGTAAAGCAGACTGTAAAGCAAACTGTCAACAGTCCACTTTAAAAGCAGATATAAGGAACTCCCTTTTTTTCTCTTGGAAATAAACTAAAAGCATATAAAAATCAGGCATAAGTACTGTGCTGTTTTTATCTTGTCTTTAGGCAAATTTCTGTGCTTTAACTCGGTGTGACAGCAGATAAGTCTACCTGTTGACTATTCAGTATATAAAAAAAAAGACTCATTAGGAGAAACTGTTTTCAGTAAATTAAAACCAAACAAACAAACAAACACTTTAGAAAAGTCTTTCAGCATCTTCCTTCATGGTGTATAGAGTATAGGTCTTTTGCAAGTCATCTACATATTCAGATAAAAATCAGAGATGAAATTAAAACAAAAGAGTTACTGATCCTCAAATTCAGTTTTGAATTGGACTGTTTGGGCTACTGTAATTTTACCTGATTTTCTAGGCTTTCTCTCTTTGTGTTTTATTCCACTTATGTGATATACGTATAACACACATCACTACACATAGCCCCACATAACTCCTGTGAGAAGAAAAGTGACATTAAACTGGTAGGGTTAGACACAGGGACCAAAAACCAGGAGGAATTTAATCAACACACTGCAAGCCTGACCTGTAAGTTAGAGTGCCTGCTCTGAATGACCTCCAGCATTCAAAAACACAAGGCCTCAGGGCATCTTAGCAAGGCTGAAAGTCACTGCAGCAGGAACAGGGGATGGTCTGTGTCAGTCTGTTAGACAATGAATGCCTGAATCCTTCTTGCACTACCACAAGATCTTCCCTGATCAGTAATTGCCTGAAATAAAACACAGAGCCACATAACCATGATGATGCATTGTATGCAGTCCAGGCTTCTATGCTTTGGGGGTTGGTTTGTTTATTGTTTGTTTTTATTTTTTCTGCCAATATTTCAAATAAGGATAGTTCTTAATTTAATTTTTCTAAAGAAATGTTTCTTTTCAAGGACCAAGCTGATCTCTGCTGCAATGATCCCTGGATATCTTTATGTACAACTCATCTGATTGTGTCAAATGGATTGAAACAGTAACATGCTTTTCATGTCATTGACATGCTACATTTCAGTCTTATTTCCAATTTAAATCAATTATTCCAATGATCTATGATTATGGTAAAACATGCTGAAGGGCTATAACCTGTTTCTGAAGGTGAAGTTAAGACTCATGATTCTCCTGAGTCCTTCTCCTGTTAAAGTCTGTTTTGGGAAATACTTTTTACCTGCAAGTTCCATAACAGTAGCAGAAAAAAAAAAGATCATCAGAGGAGAAACAAGTCTGCTTAGAGAGAATATTTACAATATAACTCCATACAGTCTCATTCACCTCTGCACTACTCTTGTTTATTTCTGCTGTAACCACTGGTGTCAGTGGTTAGGCTAATAGAAAACTGGATTTTGCAGTAAGCAAAAAGGAGGAACTGATTAGCCCCAAGGGCAAGGAAATTATACCACACCCTTTATTTTGAAGGCAAAGCAGAGAGTTGGGCTCTCTGAGAGTATCTGCAGCGTAGAACTACAGTGTTTATATGACTTCTGCTATAGCAGCTACCTACACTTGCTAGCTGTATAATCAAGAACAAATGAAAAAAATCTGCTGAGGATGTGAAAACTAGAGCTATTACACTATAGATGTTTTGGGTTGCTCCAAAAGCCCATCTCTGACTTGTGTGATATGTGACAGCCAGACACAGCAAAATGACATGTGTGTGTCTCCCACTGTGGTGGGCAGAACTTTTTATTTTACAGAACAAAAAGAGATTTAAAAGATGTTATCCCCTTTTAGAATATTTTATTGAAGTGTGACTTTAAAGGATTGGGCTGGATTGCTTAAAGAAGCCAAAAGAGAGAAACCCTTTTAAAGTATGATGTTTTTCCCGAACAAAATGTGTTTGGTTGAGCGTTCTGTCTTCCCAGGACCTCTGTTTAGTAGCTGCAGGAAAACTCTGTGTGGGCAGAGGCTCAGAAAACAAATACTGTACATCCAGTGTCTGATCTGTCTAGGTGTCCATGGCACACTGAGTTTTTGTTTCATCTCAACACTTGCGCATTACTTTTTTTCAAGGAAAAAAAAAAATCTTGATTTATATAATCCTGAGGTGTTTTAATGGGGTAGTCAGTTAGAAATACAATTTTATTTTGTGAAGCCAAAAGAGAGAAACCCTTTTAAAGTATGATGTTTTTCCCGAACAAAATGTGTTTGGTTGAGCGTTCTGTCTTCCCAGGACCTCTGTTTAGTAGCTGCAGGAAAACTCTGTGTGGGCAGAGGCTCAGAAAACAAATACTGTACATCCAGTGTCTGATCTGTCTAGGTGTCCATGGCACACTGAGTTTTTGTTTCATCTCAACACTTGCACATTACTTTTTTTCAAGAAAAAAAAAATATCTTTTGATTTGTATAATCCTGAGGTGTTTTAATGGGGAAGTCAGTTAGAAATACAATCTTATTTTGTTCGTTTTTTGTTTCAAATGTTTTAAGGAAGAAAGGTTTTTCTCCTGAGTTGGACAGAATCCTGGACAAAGTGCAGCCTGTTTGTGATAGCGACAAAAATTCAGCTCAGGTGAGCTCCTCCCCTCTGCACACTGGGTGACTTGTTTTGCCCTGCAAAAGATGAAAGCTATCATGTAGGCCAGTGAGAACTGCCTGGATGCTTGCCTTTAAAGCCAGCTGTGAGGTCAGGCAGTTGCACTGCTTGGACTGGCATAACATTGCTGGGTTTTAACATATAGGAAATGTTGGATGGTTTTGTCCTCCATGAGTAGAGGTAATAGAACACACTGACCCAGGAGCTCTCCTGCAGTCAATTCCCTTCTTTGCAAGGGTGGCCTGAGGGGGTCTTGGGGCAATCTGGCTGTGGAAGAGGCAGCAGGGGAACTTTTAGTAGAGGATGCTTTGGGAGGGGATGCCTGTGGCCTGGCTCCACCATTGAGGCAGACAGAGCAGGACACTGGCCTTCAGCATAGCTAGTGACAAGTCTGCTTTCAAGTAGAGGTGTACCTAGAGAGTGCTTTAACAGAAACAAACACCCCCCATCCTGCCACACCCCCCACCCCCAAAAAAAAAGCACATCAAAACATTTTAAATATCTGATTATATCTTTGTCATGACAGGAACTCTTTCTGATCTGAGTACCCAAAATGACACGACCTGCAGTCCTAGCCAAGGCATAAGGCTACATTGTCCTGTATATCTTGTATGTTTACTACACCACAAAACCTTGAAAGGCTTGGAAAGCTTGAAGCCAAAAAGCTTGAAAACTTGCAGGTCTTTCCTTTGGAAGGTTTTGACTAATGGTTTACAAAGAGCAGACACCCTACTACACTCAAATAGCTGTTGCTTTTATTAATAGGAAAGAAGCATTTGGAGGGGTGGGGGGGCAAGGTGTATAGATTCCATGAAGTTGTATTGTCTTCCATCAGTGATTTGTGCAGCCTGACTTCTCTTGACAGCCCCAAGAGGCCTCTTTTGTGCTATTCTTTTTTGCTTATAGACCCATTAGCCAAAGCAATATATTCAGACAGTAAACTTCCCAATTAAAACATTAACAAATACTACTAATAAATTATTACAGAGCATTTCTCTTTTCATTATACATGTTACAACAATATAGTCTAACATCCTTCAACTCAGAGGAGCTTTATGTCAGGTGTCTGGCAAAGCATATAAAACTCAAACCTAACTGTGGAAAAGTCTGTAGTAGCTGATGTTTAGGTCTGACCTTTTTATGTACATTAAAGTCTGGTTTAGATCACTGGTAGAAGTTTTTATGCTTTCTTTTGACCTCATATAGTTAGAGCCTTGATATTTAAGGTTTTACAGAGAGAAACATAAACAAATAAAATTGATTTTCCCTTCTTCTTTTTCTTAAAACACTTCCAAATAATTTTGCCATGGCTGAAATGAAAGATACTGAATACTTTGTGCTGTAAAGAAGATGCATGACCTTTCTGGAAGGGCCACCATCTCATTTTTCACTCATTCAAACCCTGGCCAACTTTATAGTTTCATAGAAATGTCAGGGTCATTTATCCCATCACACCACCATACAATTCTCCCACATCTGCATGTTACCTATATGCAAGTAAGTGAACACACACGTTTTTTATATGTGGATGAGTATGTTTGTATGCATTTGTTTACACATCTCTAAATAGATGCAGTAAAAGCTTTGTGAATTACAAAATTACCATGTTGTTCAGCTTTAGTTAGTCACACAAAACTTAAAATGCCATTGGGAAAAGGGCTGTTAAGTACAGTGCTGGCAAGATCTTGCTGATTTCTTTCCTCTGGCTCCCAAACTTCATTTGTTGTCCTGTACAAGCTTTGTTCTAGATTCATAGCCTATGGCAGAGTGGGATGAGTGAGAAGTCAAGAGAATGCAGGACTTAGTGCAGTGTAGAGAAATGAAATGTCAGAGATGTGTTGGCAGCCCATGATAAAAGCAAAATTAAACTCTCAGCTGAACAATAGATTTTATACACATCCATGGTGAAGTTCCAGGCAAATGAACTCCCCAAACGTCCCTATGGGTGTCCTTGTTTGCTCTCCAAATGCACTAATAAACCTAAACTAATGCAGGTCATGGAGGGGTCTAAAGGATTAAGGTTATTGATATTGCTGCAGCTTGGGATAGAAATGAACCTTAGTGAGACAGAAAATAGTAGTCAAGAAAAGACAACATGACTTTTATGACACGTAATACGCTATGAGAACCACTCTTTATAGAGACAGAAACAGCTCCCAGTTGGAGCTCAATATCATCAGGATGTGTGCTTATCACAAAGGGCTTCCACCCAAGCAGCACCTGCCCATGCCAGGGTGGGGAGAGCAGCTGAGCTGCGTGACTGTCCTCACATAAAACTCTGAATTTTCACTACCCACAGTGGAAGAGTAGAAAAATGGCCAGGCTAAAGGGTGGAATACATGAAATCTACACCAGGGAGTTGCAGCAATTCACACCAGCAGTTTTACACCATCACTGCACAGAGGGATTTAGATCTAAATGTTTGGAAATTAGACTAATTAAAAGTTGCTTGGTAGGATGGTGAGAAAACATGGTGAGTGACCGCATCAGAGTGCACGTAGTGAACCTTCTGA
>NW_008612112.1:0-14757 GCF_000691845.1 Merops nubicus | reverse complement strand
GAATGCTTTTATTTGTTGAAGAGCTTATTCAGTGTAGTTATGCAAGGGGTAAACACTACACCTACTGTATTTGGGAAGAGCACGTTTCAATGGGACCCCTGGTGTGTCAGCAGGCTTATTCACAGAACTTAATGAGTGTAAATTGCTATCTGCTAGTGTAAAAATGCTTCCCCATCTACAGAGGAAAAGAATGGATCTTTTAATTGATTTTTGCACTATGTTACAATTGGCAGTCTTGAGGTGCCAGTGTCCAAAGATAATTAAGTCATCAAAGATATTTTAAGAAGCTGAGCTGGGTTTTGTTTGAAGGTCTTTGTCATTTACAAATTTGAGAGAGGCACTACAAAGCCCTGGGTGATGCTAGTGTAAACAGGGAATGAAAGAGAAGCAGCATTATCTCTGACAGGATTGCTCTTTGTTGTGAGTGAGGATCATCTTATTCTGTCACAGAATTCCCACGTGGTGCAGGCATGAAGTCTGTAAAACTTAAAATTAAAACTGGTAGCCAATGGAGGTGAGCAGAGAAAATGGACAGAGGAATTTTGTACTGTCTTCCAAATTCCATGTCTTTAGCAGAGGAAAGGACAAAAGGAAACTGACAGAATAAAAACAACAAATTAAAATTGTATTTATATTCATACCTAGCATTGTGGGACCAGGGCCTTTAAAAATGCATTCCTTGAACATTTCCAACCTCTGCATCTCTCTTCTGTGCTTACGTGTTTAAGAGAATGAAGTTTTCTTGACTTTATTCAATAACTACAAATATTTGCAGAATGCCTTCCAAAGCAGCCTTTAGTCCTTTGAGGCTGTATCAGTTTTATTGCTCTGTGTGTGTGTGTGTGTGACTGCAAGGGCGTGCCTCGTGCAAATGATGTCTTTCACTGGTAAGAATAGTTGTCACTTTGTGGTTGGGTGCATTTGTCCTCAAGGGAAATCTCCTCTCTGATGGGTGCAGTAATGGCTCTTTTTAGTTTTATTGTCCTCTCTATAAAAAGATCATTTTTACTGAAGCAATGTGAAGAATACTTCTCCTTAGAAAAAAAAAATAGCAACAATAATGTGTCTATCCTGCAAGTCCTTCATGTGCAGAACTCCTTCCAGCTCACGGGAGCTTAGTGAAGAGTGGGTTTGCAAGGTTTCTGACAAGATAGAACTGGTAAACCAGCAAGTATGAAACTAGTGTAACTTATTCAGAGAACTTTTTGCAGAGAAAGTGCCAGGAGAAGTTATAGAATATTAGAGAAATCATTGTTTTTCAAGTCAGAATTATAAGTACAGTGAAATGGCACAATGAAAATGGAAAATGAATACTCTGAATAATTATTTTCCAGGGATGCTAATAATGAAGATTTAATTTCCCACATTGCTCATTAAACGACCCATCTTTAGGATGGAGTTTTTTTGGGGGGGAGGGTGTGGAATTGATAGTTTCAATGTAAAGATGTTAATTTTGTGAACGTCTTCTTAATTTTGTGAACCCTTTGTAGAGAAGGGTTGAGGTAACTGTTGCAGGAAAAGGCAAAAGTTACAGGGAATGTGTTTCATTATCCTGATTAACAATGAGCCACCTCACCATAATCATGTGAGAGAGAAAGTCATGGCATTCTTTTTCACATATGTATCATCATAGACCTGTTAATGTGTCTCAGCCAATACAAATTATGGAGGATGTTTGAAACACAATCTTTGGACAACTTCACTTAGAAATTATTTTAACACCTTCAAATAATCCAAGGCCCTTGAGCTCTAGGAGATCAATAAGTTCTTGTAGGTGGAGGCTGCTGGTGATGCACAGCAGGAGCTGTTTCCCAGCTGATTAGCAGGAATCTCACCTTGCCAAGCCTTTAAAGCCTTGCAGAAAATGCACTAATTAACTGTTCAAATCCTTCAGCCTTAAGACATATGTCAGGGGAAAATAATTCACTGGCACAGGGCTTTGGGTCAAGCTTCTTAGCCCAGCAGTTGATGTGATAATGCTTTAGCATTGTGCTGCTTGCCCACCCAAGAGGAAGGAGAGGGAGACCTGGCTATTGTTTCTCTCTAAAGCAGAGTTCTGAGCAATAGGAATGTAAGTGTGACTCATTAATAATCTCAATTTTAAGGAAAGGTGGTGGAGGAGGAGTGTTTAAAGTGTTCTTGGCTCAGTGAGTGTACATTGAAAAAGTGTTACTGTGCTCTGCCTCACAGCTCTGCCTAAAGTTCAGGCTCTTGTTGCTGCTCCACTCTATTTGCACCAAGCAAGCAGTCCATTTCGTGGAATGATTTGGGGGAATGGGCAAGGAAATCAGATCTACTTATGGGAAGAAAGGGTTGATTTCTTAGGGGTTGGCAGAGAGCATTTATTTACTGAGGATAGCCACATGTTTAGCTGCAGGCTAAATCAAGACTGTCACTGAAAGTCCATGAAAAGCTCCTCAGATGCTGGAAATGCAGGGCACGACTGATCACCTCTGCCCCAAGTGCACCGTCTGTAGGATGAGGTCACTAACCTTGGAGGGGGCAAATAAAACCCAGAAAATGTGGCTGAAAACTCATGCTGACTGAAAGGGATTTCTTGCCATGTCTCAAAGGTATGAGAAGGGCCGTGGTCTTCTGAATTATAAAACCTGTTGCTTTTTCCAGCAGAGAAAGGATAAGCACGTGCCCACGTGGACATTGCAGTGTTGCCCCTTATGCACTGGTCTTAGACCCACCCTGCAGTGAGATGCCACAGCCTCAGCTCTAAGGAGCAAGAGGAAACCCATTAAACAGAGAAAGCTAGAAATATTTCAGGTATCATCCAACAGGAAGACAGTTGCTGTTGCATTGGGTGTTCAGATATCACAGGGCACTTCTCCCCCATGCACCTACCCAGCTCTCATAGCTCAGCATCCCCAAGGTGACGTGGGTCAGGGTAGGAAGGAGTCTGTAGTTGGACTGGGGATTGAAGGTGGGAGATTCCAAGTTTTAGGTCTATAATCTTGTTGACAAAACAACCTCTGCCAGAGCTCATCTTTGTCCCAGGAACAAATTTCCTCTTATGTAGTAGCTCTAGCTCCAAACAGTGCCCAGGGTGAAATTGGTATGTGTGGAGGGGGGAGAAAAGAAAAGGAGATTAATGTAATTAGGCACAGACACAGAATTCAGAGCTTAGATATTGTGCACAAACACTGACCATAGGTTTTTTTTTAATAGAGTGAGCTTCTCCACCTGCCTAGAGTTGTCTCATATATGATCAAAACACTGGGCATGGTTTTGCTTTCACAAGCTTTCTGTATAAATGTTTATGTGCTGTGAATTAAATCATGCACTTAAAGAGGGAAGAGGATGAAATGGAAAACTTACTAACCCTCGTGATGGATGGATTGCTCATTACTCATACTAACGGATGGCCAGGCAGGAAGTTTCCATCCAGCACATGTATCTCTCTGAAAATTTACCAGGTAGGGGTAAAGAAAAATATTACTTTTTCCATTTTGAATTACTTCTTGAAGGGTTCTGTACTCTTTCTGCAGAATAATAAAGAAGAACCTATGAGTCTAAGAAATACTGAACAATTGGCATATTCTGAGCTCAATAAGCTAAACTTTTCTATTTGTCTTTCTCTATAACCTGTTCTGCCTCCTGGTCTATCAGGTAGAAGTATTTTATCATGTCATTGTCTATCTTACTTCATTAAAACTGACATTATCAATTAGCAGCTTAGTGAATAGTTTTCTCATCTGAAAATGTGAATGGTGCAAAACGGCCAGTTCTGCAATCCTCTCTGTTAAATACTCTATTTCAGGACTTTGGAAGATGAGCAAGAGCAGTATGAAGAAACAACCCCTTTGTTAAGCTAACCTCAACTCTGCTAGACAGCTGCTTTAAAATAATTTACATCTTGGGAGTTAAACCAGTGCTTTGTCTGTTGAAATTAATCTTTTGAAATGCATCATTTAGACTTTTTTCCTGAAGCAGTGTGAATTGACCCATAAACTATAAGTATCCTTTAGCTACATTTAATTACATAAATATCCTTCAGCAACATCTTTTTTTTTAGAAGCCCATAGTAATTTTCACCTCTGTACTTGTGTATTTATACAGTGTCTGCACATCAAGAATACACAGGTAAAAAATAAATACAGTCACTCTCCCACGAGTCATCTTTTTGTTGTACACTTATACAGGGGAAGCCTGTTCTGTGATGAGACCAGTCCAGGTTTCACACATCATTAAACCCTTTTAACAAATGGATAAAACTCCACCCTACAAGAAATTGAATTATTTGCCCAGACTTCTACTGGAAGATTATGGAAGAACTAGAGCTCACATATGTCTGTTTTTCCACAGACATTTCCTGGTTTTCTACCAGATTTTTTTTCTTTTTTTTTTTTTTCCCTGGGAAAAACCTGCAGATTTCTTTTTGATGTTTTTTTTCAGGATTTCTGGCAATATGAACAGAGCTCAATACGTGTAGCTCGCTCCTGCACATTTTCAGGCATTATTGCAAAACACTGTCATTAACTAGAACTAGTACCATAAGTAATTTAACAATGACAAAAATAACCATCATCCTGAAACTTCATTCAGTTGAAGACCTCAAATGCTCAACTAATGCACAGCCTTGAACCACAGAGCCTCAGGAGGCTTATCAAGGAGAGGTATATATGTGACTGAATGATAGATACACTTAGATGTTCTGTGCCCTTCTTACAAAATTTGAATTGAGAGGGATTCTTATGGTCAAGATTCACTTTTTCTTTTGAACACTTGAAATGAAAGAATGTGCTGTTTAAATCCCTGCAAATGTCTTTAAGGACAGACCACCATCACCTAAAGCTCTCTCATTTCTTTTCCAGTTGTTAGGCATTAGTATTGGCAATTTTCAAAACCTAGCCTGTGGAATTTGCCTTTTCTGCCTGCTGGGCTACCTCCACCCCCTGAGCTGGGAGTGTGAATGCCCACAGCACGTGGGGATCCACTGCACCCAGCAGGGACCTTACCCCAAATTGCTGGTGCTACAGGGGAAGACCACCATCTGCCCAGGCTGAAGAGAACGTGGGGGACTACAGGGAAACTTTGGTAAAAATGAAGGAGCTGGCTCAAAAAGATGCCTTAAAGCATGAAGGTTTGCAACTTGTGGGCAAGACCTTGGGGTGAAAATATCTGATGAACTGCTTTGTCAATGAGATGGTGTATTTGGTTTGATCTGTGGCTCCACAGCAAAACTTTTAGGTAGATACAGAGGAAAGTATGTGCTGGCCTCTTGTGTTGATTATGCAGAAACTTTGTTCCCCATTTGATAGGGCACAATATATGTGTGTATATATGTGTATGTTTGTATGCATAAATCCACACAAGATTGGGGATGTACTTAATGTACACAGGGCAAAGCCCTTAGGCACTAGCAACAGAAAGATTAGAGCTAAGCAGTAAAAATCTTATGTTAAAAAAATCCCAAAGCCCTTGCAAGGTAAGAGTTACTTTCACAAGCATTGCTGTTGAAATTGTGCACACTGCTGTTATCTAGCAGTGAAATTTGGACTTAAATGAGGCCTGGGCACAGGATCACTTTCCTGTCAAATCTGCCAGAACACATGATACAGAGTTTACTCTGGCTGTATGCTTTCCTGAGAGTTTTATGCTGGCAGTGTGATGAAAGTTGGTACCTGATTAAGCTCGAAGCCTGTTGCTGCAAAGATAACCCATTAGAAGTTGCATTGGTTAAGTGAGTTTGCACCAGACCAGTGATTTCTGTCATGGCTTTGGTGTTAGGAGTTAGAAATCTAAAGCAGAACTCGTGCCATTGAACCATGGCCTGAAGCTGGTGACTTTTGCATGTGGGTCTGTGGCTCTGGTGAAATAACTTGTAAAATGATGTAAGATGTAAAGCTGAACTTGTGCCATTGAACCATGGCCTTTGCAGTATCTAGCATTTCTGCCTTTTTTTGGAGCAAAGCTTGATCTGTTCTTGTTGGGTTTTTGAGAAGGCAAAGGATAGAGTCTGAAAGTAGCAGAAGCAAGAAGTGCTTCATATTGGAAAGCATTCTCCAGGGGAAAGGTTTCCTTCGTTTTCTGAAGACTGTCAGATGCTGCATTCACCTGTTGTTTACAGAAAGGCTTTTCTAATGCTGGATTGCCTTAAAAAAGAGTTTTGTCCCTGGGTCCCAAAGACTTTGTTCTGAGCCTCAGTGGGTTGCAACTGCAGCAGGGCTGTAAACTGGCAGGAATTACCTGGAGCTGAAAGAATGACTGGAGCACTGGCCTGAAGTGATTAGAACGATCCAAGGCAGGCACAAGGCAGATGTGCCTCCTTCTGCCTCATCTGGAGTCAGCACATTGTCCTACATTCAGCTTCAGAAACAGGAGGCTGTAATAGCACTGCTGTCAGGTAACAAATGCAGAGGATATTGTGGTCTCAGCAGGAGGAAGGGATGAAACTCCCCATAAAGCTAAAGATGTGAGAAAGTATTTTTGGGATGCTGCCCAGTCATCCAGACACAGCAAGGAGTCAGATAAGACTCCAAGGCTTCACACAACCTTAACAAATAAAAAGCTTGCAGGCCTTTAAGGGGATACAGGCAGCTTCACTTACAACAGCATCATTTCAGCCTTGCAGAGGTTGGGGCTGAGCTCTATATTTTATTAAAACTGCCAGCCAGGAGGAGTTTCATGTTTCATTTTTGTAGCTAAAATTTCTGCTGTACTTTCAGAAAATCATACGTAGTGCTAATAGAAACAATTTAGAGATTTTTTTTTTAATAAGTAATACTTATCATTCTAAGACATTCTTTGCCAGAGGCTTCCTTTGCCATTGAACTCCACTTTATAGATGTGAAGCTTCAGTTTAATTCTCCTCCTCAAGAATTCATGTGCAGTCTTACTTTGTAGGCATAGTTGCAAAGCAGATAGTCAGAGTTCTGCTGGGTCCAGTTCATTTCTTTATGCAAGAATGCTGGCCCAGCCTGATAACTACCTCATTTTCTCACATCCTTAAGGAATGTCCCATCCTCTATAAAATACTTCATAGGAACTATGTGTACTGACCTGAGAGCATCAATCAGTTATGGTTTTGAGGGTATTAATTCTGGAGTCCTTCATGTTCAGGATTTTGTTCCTGCTTTCTTCCTCCTGCTAATTCCCAACAATTGAAGGATGTATTAGAATTAGGAAGGATTATAAATTGTGCATACAGAGGTATGGGCATTTGTTTTGAATGTAATTTTTATGCTTTCTAAAAAATTCCAGTTGTGATGTTAATTTCAGTTCCTAGAGGTATATGATTTAGTACACCCTGTATTATGAAATTTAAGTTCTTATAACCTTTTTGTGTAACAGATCCAGGCCTAATCTTTTGCTGTCTCTGCTGTATTTTTCATGTCTCCCTGCTTGGGTTGCTGTCAAATCACTCAGTAGCTCCTGTTCCAGTTTTTCTTCTCCTTACTTAGTCAGAGAAAAATGGACCAATTTGATCAATTAAAAGGCATTTTCAGGTGTCAGAATATAAAGCATTACAGAAATTTGAAAAATTGAGCTCATCTAACTGTTGCAGTAGTTGCACTGGCCATGAAAACATCTGCAGCCTGGTCTTGAGATATGAGCTTGATGGAAACACAAAACCAACCTGTGAGCACCTCAGGAGACAGCTGATGATGAATTCATTCTCCTTCTTTTCCAGAAGTGTAGCAGGCACAAGTTCAGACTTTAATCAGGTGAGAGCTGGTCATCAGCATCCTATTGTAAGAGCAATCTTCTGTGGCCACAGCTGTACAAAGCACCCAACTGTCCTCTTGATGTCCTTTCTGACAGGGACTTCAGAGGTTTCTGCTGCACTTCAGGAAGGTTATTTGCCTCTGAGCCTGGGATCACAGTCCCCCTGACTGGGCCTGAAGCAAAAGCTCAGGGGCATGTTCAGTGCTGGGAAGTAACCTTGATCTTCAGAAAGTTCTGCTTAAAAACCAAAGTTAAGTTTATGAAGTGGTTCACGTCTGCAGCCCCACTCTCCATTTCACAGTTACTTTTGTAATGACAAAAATGTGCTGGAGCAACTTCTGTCTGAATACACTTAGAAATTAATGGCTTGTAGAGAAAGAGAAGGTGGTAATTCTGTAGTAGTTCCTTGTTATAAAATGAAATAAAAAAAAAAAAAGAGGACTGAATGGTAAGAATGCCCTGCTAAAAAGTATAATATATCAAGCAAGTCTATTTCTGCTTAAAATTCAGAAACTCTACATGTGAATGATTTTACAGCTTTGTGTATTGCCTATCACTGCAGACTATTATACCAATTTCTCTGGGGTTTGTGTCTGATCCTTGCTGAATAGATAATTGTTCTGATAGATAGTGTGACTACATTTGGATAACATCAACCAATTTTTGTGAAGTCTGAAAACCCTGATAACCAGTAATCTTCTATTACACGTATTTTCCAAGTGTGGGAAGTTTTCTTCACATAGCGGGTGGCTTGTGGCTTTGAATCTATAAATGAAGCTGTTTACACAGCCTTATGAGGTTTTGATAGCTGTAGATGGCACTACCAATCCTGCCCTTAAAAAAATTACCCTAATAATCACTTTATCAGAGTCTATATTTACTATTTCCCACTGATTACTTACTACATTTACTCACTTTTCAGCTGAAAGATATTTTTTCCAAACTAAAACATCCCCAAGCTCTTCACGAGCTCTTTTTACTTCACATATCATCAAGTGACAGTGAAGATAACACAGGCTAAATTACACTGCTGAATCTCTCTCTGTAACATCAGCTGTGGTTAGAATATGCCTTCAGCAACATCTGAAAAACCACAATGTTTTGCAGTGTGCTTGTTCAGCCCATGAAATTGTAAGACTTGATTGGATTGCCAGATCTGCGTGGATGTGAAACTGAAAAACACCTCCATTTACCAACTGAGCAGAATATATGGTGTCATGAAAGAGACTGAAGGAACCTGCACCCACGATTTCTGTACCCACTCTGGGAATTTTAGCAGTAAAATCCTATTTCAAGATTGGCTTTCATGGCATCTTGAAAGCATGACACGCACTTTGGTCAGGGCTTTTTCGGTGCTGAAGACAAATAGCTTGGAGATTTTTTATAACATTTTTATACAGGAGTGTAACAAAACATCTCTAGTGATTTTTTTTATATGTTTATTCTCACGTCCTCCCTCATTACTAAGTTTTCCTTAAAAAAAAAAATGCATTTTGCTTTTTAGGTTCTTTTTATATGCCAGTCCAGCAATCAATGGTTCATTTAATTAATGAGAATTAGTTCAAATTTCAGGTCAGGTAATATCAGTCCAGTCAGCCAGAGCTGCACGTTATGATCTCAAGGGCACTAAGGGTTTTCTTTTTGTGAGTTTCTGCTTCTTTAAAAGATTTGGCAGCATGTTAAACCAAAGGTTTTTACTTTCAGTCCAATGCAGTCTTTGGATGTTATTCCAGGATTTCCTGTGTGCACTACATGGCAAGATATCAAGTCTGTAGATTGCATTCAATTCACCAGATCATCTAAATGAGCTCATGAAAATAGGTGTGTGGCATGTATTTGGACAGCAATCACTGTAGTCTAGTTAATACCTACAGTTAATGACCACCACAGATCTCACTTTTCATTTTGGGATGAACTGGCAAGAAACCAAGATCATAATGTATTTCAGTATCTCCAAATTCTGGAAAGAAAGTACCAACTGAAATATAAATAATGAATTTGATTTCTATGGATGGGAATTTTTGTTTGTCTTCAAAAGTGCAGTTCTTATAATTTAGCCTGACATTTTGTGTGCAAACACAGGCAGGGTCAAGCTTAAACAATGGGAAACCTGGTTATAAAGGCTGCCCATGACAATGTTTTCCCTTAATGTGAAAAGCAACCAACTACAAATGAGGGACTTGTAAGTGTCTTGTCAGGGCAATAAATCTTGCTGACAAACAAGCTCCAAGTTGGATGAGGAGGAAAGAAGGGGAAATTCCCTGATCTCTTTTGTCTTGGTACAATGTGTTGGATTTAATAGAGGCTGGAAATTCTGAGCAGAATACTGCTGGTGTTTTGAAAAAAAATAAAAGCAATAGTTTGTTCCTAGCAGGGCTGAGCCAAAGTGAGATATGGTTGGGTTTGTTTTTTTTTTCTTCTACAGCAACATTAAAATGTGGACCCCAGAGCTGATAGCAATCACTACACAGAATTTATCATTTTCCACCTGCATGGATGCTTTCTTTTTGTGCTGTCCCATTGGAATCCTACCTTTTGTCTGCCAAGTGGAACTAAGTCAAAATACTTTTCTGCTGATTTGACAGGATTAAGAAATAAATTAAAGCACCCTGACTGCCTAGAAGTCTTGTTTGACCAGCTGCTTGCAAAAAAAAATCTACTAATGATTACATTTTAAGTCCTTTTAGCACTTTGGGTTCAACAGGTTAAGCCTACTGGACCTAGTGCCATGGGAGTCATGTGTCTCCTGTATCTGTGAGATCAATGTTTTATAGCAGGTTGGTTTAGCAACAACCAGTGAAAAAAAGAACATCATTTCACACCTAGTTCTGTTAAACATAGGGTACTACCTCGAGGATGTATCTGAAGACTAAGTAGTCTCTCTGGCAGCCATGGTCACTTCTTGCTGAGCTAGAGTTGTCGTATGAACTAATATCAATCTGTTCCATTTGTGGAAAATGAAAAGCTCAGGAACCCTGAGAACATAAAATATAATTAGGAAGTCATTTCACCATGCATAAGGGGTTTCTTCATTAAATTTAAACATATCTCTGCACATATTTCACTTAAAATCAACTTAAAGATGTGATGTTTGAAAAAGGGAGTAAAGCAAATAAAGCAAATACACTGACCAGATATTCTTAAAAATATTTGTCTCCATTATTTTGCCAGAGAGTCCATTTTGGCTGGATCATTGCCTCATGTCTGCAGTAGCTGAAATGGGCTGCAGTGTTTGGTATAGTAGAAGTAGCTGGTGTTTTGTTCATGGGGAACCAAAATTAAAAACAAGACAGTTAATTTACTGGAATTGGAACATTTCAGTGGAAAAAAATTATTCTTTGTATCTAAACAAATTTAGCTGAGCTCACTTAGAACAATTTAAGCCTGTTTCTCCAAAATCAAAGTCTGTCTTGGATAACTCCAAGCTCAAATTCTTAGATCCTAATGCTTGATTAGGACTGAACAAATTGGAAGTAGTTTGTGCTAGAAAATCTGTTCTAGTTCAAAATCAATCAGCAACCACAATATCTTTGCCTTTTGAAATTAACTCAGCTCTGAAAAGGATATCCATCATTTCTCTGGACCTTTTAAACATCTAATTTTTCAGAACCAAGATCAGTCTGAATAATTTGAGAAAACTGAGTGACATTTACCAAAAACATTTCCTGATGGCTTAGCCTTTCAGAATATGCTAAGCATCCCTTTAGGTTTTAAGATACCCCACGGCTTACTGAGGCCTGCACTGATGATTATCAGTTGAAAGGACTCTGTCAGGAGGGATTTTGACCCATGAAAACAAGGACTTCCTAGAGAATAGATAACAAAAACCAAAGGTTCATCCAGTCATCTCTGTTTCTGTAGCTCACAGCAAACAAAGGAGCAGTGTGGACTGGCTGTTTAGTACCTCTTTTCTCCCATTTTCTCCATTTGAATTACCTATGGGGAGTTGGATTGGTAGTCTAGTTGGCCTTCTGTAATTAGGATGCATTCCTCTAGATCAGAAATGAGATGTCTTAATTTGCTGCCAGGATTAGGGGAAAGACATTCTTAACAGTAACTTTCCACTAGTGCAGCAGAAGACTCTTTTGAGCAATTTACTGACCTGGGAGCTGGTGGAGCAAAAGATTAGGTGATGAAAATATGCAGGGCATAAACCAGGTCACATATCACCAATAAAAATACTGATAATCCAGTATTTTTTTCTTCACATTTTACATGTAGCTACACTATTGATTTAAGAGCATTCCCTACAAACTGCTGCCCTAACTGATTACCACTGTGGTTTTCTACAACAGCCTTCTATTGCTGCATCCCCATACTTCAGTAGTCAAGCACACTTCAATAATGATGGTTGCCTGGTAATACTTTCTCAAAACCTCTTTATTAATAACACTGAACTTGGATTTCTTGCAGATGACTTGTGAGAAACCCAATAGGGATGATATATGAAAAGAAACCCAAACCTTTCACTGTAGATCTTAGCTCAAAACTTTGCATCTGCAGAAAAGGGTTTTCTGAGTCTGATCTTGGCCCAATGTAAGAAGCAAAGATTACTAAACTATCCAAACCTGAATGTTGTCAGTGTGTGGTTGTATGTGAACATGGAGATTTAATTGTGGCCTGATATCCTGTTCTCAAGCTTGCTGCAATTGCCTTGTACAGTGCTAATAATAAGTTTCTCTACTAGAGAATGCAGTAGCACCCTCTGTAAAATGGTATAAAATAAAATAAGTCTCTGTATTCAGTATGTTGTATAGTCTTTCTCCAAATGTGAAGAAACCCAACAGTTTCCTATCCTACTGCATTCAACACTTAGACATCTTAAAAAATCTTAAATCCGGTCTGCATTTTCACATCATTTCCAAATGTGTTAATCCTGTGAGCTTTTCTCCTGTAAATAGGTGAAACCAGCTCTTTTGGGTTATGCATAACAGTGCTGTTGGGATTTCTGTAAGATTCTTTTTAAAATATTATTAAAATAAATAAAATACAGTGGTGTTGAGGAAAATATTTCCTGTAGCAGCAGGATATGCTTTTTTTTTTAAACGCAAGTCCCAAGCTGGGCTGGAGTCTGTGAAAATCAAAGGCATTTTTTTTTAAAAGATAGAGGACCATGTAGATTTGGCATGGTGACAAAATCTCACTTATGGAATCCATTCAGTGTCTTAGCCACAAAAATTGCAGAAAGAACACCAGCAATATTTTTAGCTTCTAGCATACTACATTTCTTCCTCTCTTCTCCCTTCTCTGTACTTGTTTCCTGAAAGTTGGCTCATTAAGGAAAGGAATTTTTTTTTTTTAAAGAACAAATAATTAGCTGTTCTTGAAATTCCATCCCATGGGTAGTCCCACTGTCTTGGACATACCTATTTTACCACAACTTTGTCTAAAGATCTGACTTCATGAGTTTGATTTTGTTATATAAAATGTATTTCCAAAGGAAAACTATCTTCTTTTTTCTTTTTTCCTCATATAATGCATTTTTACACTGTCATTTTAAAATAAATATATTAGGTAGGTGAATCTTTTTTTAAAAGCTGGATTTTTAAAGTCAGTCTAGGGTTACACTAAATGATGAATAAACAAACAGAAAGAAAACCTCCAAACGCTTGCACTTCGTTACATTTTTGAGAGGTTTTAGTGAGTGGATGAAAATAACCACAGAAGCTTTCTAAGGGTAAGAAAATGAAAACAGAGACCTGAAGACCCTTTATGTTCAGTATATTTTGCTCATTTACTGACTTATTGCTTATAGTCAGGCAGCTTCAAACCACTTTCACCTTCTGTTTTCATCTGAAAGTGTTGGGAGATCTTTAGACATCATCAGGCTTCAGCTCCACATGCTTTTGAAGCCAGAATAAAGTGGAATGACACCCTTCTGTTCTCAGCTGTCCTTGGGAGGCTGCCTCCCCTTGCTGGGGGCTGGCAATGTGGCTTCTTTTCAGGGCTTTGCCATCTTCAAGGGTCTATGGGAGAGCAGTGGGAGCTTCTCACACGTCCTACTGCTTCTTTGTCCTGGGTTATCAGCAAAAACATGCGTGGCCACATACAGAGGCACAAACCTACTATCTAATTTTACTTGCAGTGCAGAAACCTGAAGGTAAAGGGAGGATAAGAGCAATCAGGTCGCAGAAGCAGTTGCTCCAAATTATGCAAGAAGCTGTTCTTCAGCTTAACAAATGTCAATAGTTTCCCACTGTCAGCTTATTCCTTTTCATTGTCTGATGGATAATGCTAGGTGGCTGACCAGTCTAACCAAATGCAAATACTTCCAAAGGGGCTAACAAGAAGCTGTGTGGGATGTAATTGTTATGTTGCACATGGATGGCAGAAGTTTCTTTTCAGTTCTGCAGGTTTTCATCTTTAGCACTTGATTTCTGAAGTGGTACAGTGTGCAGGGAGGTGCAGAGGCAAAGGACCATGCTGTCAGAGCTGCTGTGCAAATGGGCTTGTGGTCCTCAGATGTCCCTGGCTGCAGAATGATACTGGTTTGACTGTTGTTATTGAAGGTGTACATAGAAAATTGAGCCCATAAAAAGGCAGTTTGGAGAACACTGGGACCAAAGAGGCCTGATTTCCTGTAAATTCTCCTGTTAAGTTTTACAGACCTTTGTCCTTTAGTTTTTCAGGTGGTTGAGGCATGTGTTTGGGCTCTCTTCCATGTGGATCCTCAGGTGTCTAACAACATTTGAGCTCACATTACCCTCTTCCCCTCACTGGCAGCAATAATAAGGTTTCTCTCCTCTGCCTGCTGCACACTTTTGAGAAAGTGGCTGGAATCTAAGACCCTGAAACTTCCACAAGTGTGGTTGAAACAGTGCTTGCTAACACAAGGTTTGAATTTCTCCACAAACATAGAGCAGTTTTAACTGGGCAAGGGAGCTATAATTCCACTGACTCCAGTGTGGTTGCTGAAGTGGCCAGGAGGCAAAATTGTACATATGTGAAAAATCTCAGAACTTTAGGAAATGTTCCTTCAAAGTTGTGGTAATAAGCAAAAACACTACAGAATTTCACTTCCATGAAATAGTTTCAAAGTTTTGTTGTAAAACACAAATATTACTAAATAATTAAATCAAC
>NW_008612111.1:2780-3039 GCF_000691845.1 Merops nubicus | reverse complement strand
CGGCTCCCCACCTCAATTAGCGAGAGCTCCCTCTCTGACTAATTACTTTGCTACTGTCTTTATGCATTATTATTCTAATGATTATTAATTATTACAGCCTTCCCCCGCTCCTGCCGTGCTGTCTGCGGGCAGCGAGAACACGCACGGACCCCCTTGGTACAGTGATTTATTGCCCGGGCTCCCCGGCCGTGCTTGGCACCCGTGGGCTCCGAGCTGCACCCACACACACACACACACGTGTGTGTGCCCCATCCCAAAG
>NW_008612111.1:2426-2744 GCF_000691845.1 Merops nubicus | reverse complement strand
GCTTTCCTGCTCTCCCCCGTTCCCACTCTCCAGTGCTACGTTTTCTTTCAGCCCTTTGCTGTTGCACCTCTTGAGGTTCTTTTTGGGTCCCCTCAACATTTCTTCCCTCTCCTTCTTCCCTTCTCTGGGCAATGTGGGGGTCTTGCTGCTGCTGGGTGTCCCTGACCCTGACTGCTCCCCAATTGCCCGGCTGAGACCATGCCCCAAGCATCACCTGGTGATGTCGGGCAGGGAGATGAGCCTTATCCTGCCCCAAAACACTTCTCAGCCCCCTCCTCTTCAGAGCAGAGAGGCCTCAGCCCCAGGAGCAGCTCAGAC
>NW_008612111.1:0-2395 GCF_000691845.1 Merops nubicus | reverse complement strand
GAATGCCCCACAAAGCCCTTTGCCCTGGCCGGGCACCTGCCTCAAAACCCAGCTGCCAACCCCCCTAGAAATGCCCTCCCTGCCTTCAGCCCCTTTGCCCTCTCCCCCCTCCAACCAGGCCAGCCCCCCAGATGCTTCCTGGAGGCCAAAACCCCATAAATCAAAACTCTGCCTCTCCATCGTGAGCAATATCTTATGTAAAAAGGTGTTTCCAGGGAGCACCGAAGGCTGGAGAATCCTATTACGAGGCACACTATTAATTATAAGGAGTCAGCCCAACATACTCCAGCCATTTTTTATCCCAGGTCCAAAACCTGATTATTTTCCACCTTCTGCAGACCTTCCCCTTCTGAGGAAAAAAAAAAAAAAGAAAAGGGTGGGGGGGGAGGGAAAGGTTAGGGGGGAAAAAAAAATAGCATTGATGTTTGCTCAACAGCTTTGGAGAAGAAGTTTATTCCCAGGACTGATGCTGCTCTGTTGGGGCCCAGGGGGGAGAAAGGAGTTGGGGGTGTTTCCCCAGCGTGGTCCCACCAGAGGGTTAGTGCTGGTGGGGTTTGGGGTGACTCCCCTGAGCACCCCAAAAGGGAGCTTTGCCCACTCCTTGCCTTGATAAGGGAAGGGTTTGATCTGGGTGCCTGCTGAGGGAGGATTGGGCTTTGGATGTCCCTGGCAGGGATGTGGGGGTGCAGGTTATCTGTGGGACACCCCAGTGGGGATGGCACAGCCCCAGGTGGTGGTGGGATCACTCGTGGCTGTCCTGCAGCTGGAGACAGGCATGAACCTTGGGTGCTGGTGCCTTCCTGGGCCTGCTGGGGTGATGACCCCTGCTGCGACGGGGACCCTGGCTGGGATGGGCACCACAGTTTTGGTTGTGACACTGTACCCCAACCCTGGTTGCAATGAGGGGACCCTGACTCCAGCTACAGCGAGGATCTTGGCTGTGATGGGGACCCCGGTGCTGGTCGTGGTCAGGGGCTGGGATAACCCCAGCTGCTCCCTGCAAGGCCAGCTCCATGTTCCCTGGCCTGGACCCAGCCCTCAGGTCCCTTCTGCCAGCACCGAGCCACAGGTGGGTGTTTGCCAGGACTGGCAAGTCCCTGCCAGCACCAGCCCCCCCCCGTCAGTGAACTGGGGAAATGTTTGGCTCCTGCACCCAGCTCTGAGCTGCAGGGAAAACCAGGAAAGCTGCTCCGTGCCAGGGGGTCCCTGCTGGGATGGCTGCTCCCTCTGAACCCCCTCCTCCTGCCCCAAGACCCTGGCTCCAGCATGGGAGGTGGCAGATAGAAAAGCAAGCCAGCATCCAAAATCCTGCCTGCATCCCTGGGTCCTGGAGGTGGGATTGCCCCAGCAGTCTGCAAACAGCCCTCAGCTCCATGCCCTGGATCTAATAGCAATAAAAATAATAATAATAATACATTAATAGTAGTAGCAGCAGCTAGTGTTCACCCAGTGAATGACCTTGTACTCCATTTTATAACCCTCAAAATGATGCTTGGAGGAAGTTATTTACCAACATGTCCTGTCTTTTTAAAAACAGCCTGTTACCTGATAACTCAGAGAGCCTGGAAGGGGTGGAGCAGGAGGGAGGGGCCAGCTGCACTCCTGCCTCAGTTTCCCCACCTGTTAAAAGGGGAAAAGCCGCTTTGATAGCGTGTGATGGGCTCAGGGTTGTTGTGGTGGTCCCAGCTCCAGGCTGGGGGGATCCCTGGAGGCTTGGCCTGGCTCGTTTGCTACCCTGTTATTAATGTTGGTAATGGTACGGGAAGGATAAATTCCACCACTTGGCTGAACAGAGAAAATATGCAGAGAAGTGGCTGGTTTTTCATAAATCATCAGTGCTCCGTGCTACAGCCAAGCCAGGACTTAAAATTCAGGTCAGGAGAGAGGGACTCTTGTAAGCCAGCGAAGGAAGGTAATTTATTCTGTTTATATCTTTTTACTGCAAGACAAGGGGGGGGAAACTCTGCCATGATTTTGCATGTTAAATATTAGTTCAGAGCTGCAGCCTGCCTTGGACTTTATTTTTGTATCTTGGAAAATAAGAGAGGGAAAGCAGGGGGGCAGGACAGAGGTGCTGGGGGGTGTCCCTCCTGTTGTCCCCGTGCCCCGGTGGTGCAAAAGCGTATGCTGGTGTTTATGGACACACCCAACCCCGCCACGGTGTCTCCCCCAACAGCTCCCACAGGTCGGTTCCCCCCCTACCCCCAGGATGTTCTGCCAGAAGGGCTGTGGGTGCCTTTGGGGTGCCCTGGAAGGGGAGGTCTTGGGGGTTAGACACAACAACTCCCCCTCCTAGGAGAAAGAAGAGAAATCTGTGGGCTGTGGGGGAAGGTGCTGAGCCAGGTAATGGCTGGTGGGGGGAATGGGGGGACCTGGGTGGGTGATGCAGCAGCAC
>NW_008612110.1:1419-21919 GCF_000691845.1 Merops nubicus | reverse complement strand
TGGTGGCACTATGGGGAGTACGGGACACATGCAGAGGTCACTCTCTTCCACACTGTCACTTGGGGCAGCAAAGCCACGGGCCGTAAGGGGCACTGAGCGAGGTAGGGGCTTCTGTGCTGCCTGCTGGGGCATCCCATGGCCACCACACCAGCCCCAGGGGCACTGGTCCCCGGGCAGCTGTACAGGCCGTGGTGCTGGGGGAGCCTTGTCCCCACCACAGCACCCTGCCTGGACCCTCCGACCCACAGCTTTAGTTGTGGAGGGCCCAGATACACTACGGGCACTCGGGGACAGCGGCCTCAGTGGTTTCACCTCCCTCTTAGGGGATGGAGTGGCTTTGGCACAGTGCTACTCTTTTGCATTCCTGGTGGTGCGACCTTGCTAAGCCTGGCTCAGAGCAGGGCTGTGTTGGGTTCCCTGCATTAACACGCCCCTGAGCTCTTCCCTCTCCAGATCCCAGGAGGAAACGTCCCTGAGGAAAGGCAGCACAGGAGCGGGCAGCACCCGCTGGCAGTGCCTGCCTGCCACGCTCCCAGGGTGACTGTCACCTCCGGGAAGCCCAGTCTGGGCAGCACTCTGAGGACCCTGTGGGTGAGACACTGGGAGGGGGAAAGCCAGCAGCCATGGAAACAGCATGTGGGCAGAGGCAGGGCTTGGGCAGTGACCAGGAGGGCAGCTGGAGGGCGGCTTTGGGAGGGCAGGTGAGGCCTGGCTGTTCTCTTCCTACAGCTCCACATCCCACCAAGCCTCTGCTCCGAGCTCTGGGCAACCACCCAAGGACAGAGAACAGCAAGGCACCAACTGGGATTGCAATGCCAGACAAGCTGCCAGTCCTAGCTGGGGATCGGATCCAAACCCCAGCCTGATACAATATACAGTTAATTACAAAATAAATCCCCTCCCTCCCTTTATAATAAAAAAAAGAGCAGCTGATTGGACATGCAACTTTCTGGCCCTACAAAATAAGGCACCAGAGCTTAAAAATGAAACTCCGATTGTCTTTGATATAAAAGGAATTCCTGCTTGTTGAAGGCAGTTGATGTCTGAGTGCATAACAGGGAGTGATCTTCACTAGCTCTGGGTTGGCCAGCCTCATGCCTGGGCCCCGGTGGCTTTCTGGATCAGGGGAATCTGTAGGAGGGGAGGAGAGAAGCTGTTAGGGGCAGACAGGGAGCGGGGCTGGGGAACGGGAGGCTCCTGAGGAGTCTGAAAGTTTTCGGGCAAGTCCCTGTGCCCTGGGAGCCGCAGGAACTGCCCGCGGCCATGCCCCGCTCACCTTTGTGAGATCCACGCCCGTGATGGCGCGCACGGAGGCGGGGATCTCGGCCAGCAGGCGGTTCACCTCGGCCGTGCTGCTGCTGCTCTCCCCGCTGAGAATCACGATCTCGTCCACTTTGGAGAGGGGGGCGGCCACCTTGGCAGCGATCTGGGGAAGCAGGGAAGGAGGGTGGGATGAGCAGAGCCAAGGAACTGCTCACCAGCCTGGTGGGCAAGGGCCCTACACCACGCACGGGACCTCACCGTGCTCCCAGGAGACCTGGCCCAGCCTGGGAACTCTCCACTACTGGCCCGGGGCAGGGGACAGCTGCTCCCTCCTCACCTCAGGCAGCGCATCCAGCACCAGAGCCAGCCGGGCGGCTTCTCCGTACTGCTTGAGAGCTTCAGCTTTCAGCTTCATCCTCTCGGCCTCCGCCATCCCGATGGCCTCAATGACAAACGCCTCCGCTTCGCCGAGCTGGCGGATCTTCTCCGCCTCCGCCTGGGCAATGAGCACTTGCTTCACTCTGCAAAGGGAAACCCAGCCCTGAAGCAGCCCAGATCCCTGCAGCACACCCACACTGCTTCCCTCCCTCCGCCAACCACGCGCCTGCCCCGCTGACAGACCCCCAGGCGGGGTCTCAGCACAGCTCCCACCTCGTCCCAGCCCAGGGTGCGGGGGGCTCAGGGCTGGCCAGGGGCTCACTCACTTCTCGCCCTCGGCGATCTGCTGGAGGCGGTAGCCCTCGGCCTCGGCCGGCCGCTTCACGGTGGCGATCAGCTCCTTCTCCATCCGGGCGACCTCCTTCTCCTCCACGTCGATCTGCTTCTTGCGCTGCACCACCTCGATTTCGATTTCCTCCTGGCGAATCTTCTGCTGCTCCCGGGCGCTCTGTAGCTCATAGGCCAGCTGGGCCTCCGCAGTCTGCACCCAGGAGAGATGAGAAGAGGGGTCTTGGCAACAGTCTCCTGGGCACAGATGTAAGGACCCTTGGCAGGCCCTGAAACTAGCCATGGCTCCTGCTCCCAAACTGCTCCCCAGGGGTGAAATCCCAATCCTCCAAGCTATACTGGCTGCCCTTCCCTTTGTGCTCTTTCACAGCACTTGAGCCCCACCAACCCCTTGTTAGCTTGGATGACCCTCCCCACCCTTTCCTCTCCTCCTAGTCCCACCTAACTGTTGCAAACAGGACAGGAATCCACTTCGAGGACTTCACACTGTGACACAGAACCCCAAGTTCTCCTAACACAGGCAGGAAGAAGCTGGCAAGTCCCTGAGCTACCAACACCATGATGAGCCAGCCAGGGACCAGCAGCAGGCTCCCAGCTACCTCTCACCTTAATGTTGACCTCCTCAGTGAAGGCAGCTTTCTGCAATTCAAAAGCCCGTTTGGAATCCGCTATTTTGGTATCTGCCATGAACTTGACATCCAGCATTTCTTTCTTGCACTCTGCCTCCTGCAGAGGGAAAACAGAGAGCAGAGCTCCAGGGCGTGCAGCTGGAGCAGGCCAGGCCAGGCTGGGGATGGCTGGCAGGTCTCTGGACTCACCCGGATGCCAGCGTCTCGCTCGGCCTCCGCCACGCCGATGTCTGCGTCCCTTCGGACGGCCGCCGTCTGGGTCTTCCCCAGGGAGCTCAGGTAATCCACTTTATCATAGACATCCTGGAGAGGGAAGGTAAGTCACAACCACTTCAAACGAGCAACTCCATCTTGCTCCCTTCCCGTTGAAGCTCAGAGGCAGTGCCTGTGCAGTTATGCCAGGGTCAGGAGGAGCCGTGTCAGCCAAACCGAAGCAGGCGTGCCGGGGGGAGGTGAGCACCCCGACATCTTCCTCCAGCTCCCTGGAGGCTGGGAGATCAGCGAGCTCCTTGCTGAGCCCCGTGCACAGAGACAGCCTGTCGCCCAGCTGCCTGCCTGCTGCCATGGAAACTCCTGAAGGGCTGGGGCAGGCTCTCAGCAGGAGCCTTGCAGCCACTGCAGCAGAGCAGCCTGGGCTGGGCTGTTGTGCTGCTCCTGCAGCTCTGCTGGGTGCCCCAGAGCAGTGTGCCCTGTGTCTGGGTGTACAGAGTTCCAGCATGGATGGTGCTGGATCATCTCATCCAACCCTCCCACTCCAGCAGGGTCAGCCACATCCAGGTGGGTTTGGAAGCTCTCCAGAGATGGAGACTCAACCTCTCTGGGCAGCCTGGGCCAGGACCTAGCACCCTGTACCTTGATGGTGAAGCTCAGGATCTCAATACCCATGCGACCCACATCAGGAGCTGCCACCTCCCGCACCAGCTTGGCAAACTGATCCCTGTCCTGGTAGATCTGCTCTACTGTCAGGGTACCTGCAGCAGGGAGGAAGGGGAAGCACTTTATTTGGAACAGGTAACACACAACAGCACGTGTCTAAGCCCAGCAACGTCCTTGTCCCTAATCTCTTCTGGTCTGGCCATGAGGGCGTAATCCTCAGTGTCACAACTGCAGCCACCACTCACACCTGTAACCCACAGGGACCCAGACATCTCTTACTGCAGGCCCCAAAAACCCGCTTATCACAACACCCAGCCACACAGCAGGAGCTGCTGCAGGGGACGAACAATCTAAGATGTCACCTCTGCAGACAGCAGAGGAAGCACCCTGTGGTGGCTGCCGTGGCAGCAGCAGCACTGCTGGGACAGCCAGAAGGGAAGGCAGAAAGCTCCTGGAGATGCCTGAGTGAGGCGAGCGTGAGCCCCTCCGCACCTAGGATGGAGCGCAGATGCCCCTCCAGCGTCTGAAGGACCACGTTCTTCACATCCTGCACGTTCTTCCCCAAGAACTGCTCACAGGCCACAGCCAGCAGCTCCTTCTCAGTCATTATCTTCACCTAGAGAGAGGAGACAAAAACCAAAGGGACTGAAGGCACCTGTCTGAAGAGGGACAGGCACACAACAGCAGCAGCAGCAGCACCACCATCACCAGGCCCCCTGTGCTACCAGTGCTCCAAGAGACTGTGCCTGGAGCAGACACCTCTCCAAGCCCTGGCTGCAGCTCAGTGTGGAGAGTGCTCCCTGCAGCCATTGATCCCACCTCAGTGGCCTGCAGGTGATGTGGGGACAGAGCCTGCCCCTGCAAGTCTCACCTGATGAAAACTCTACCTGGGAGCCTTGAACTACCAGTTAGAATCATAGAATTGTTTGGGTTGGAAGAGACCTTTAAGATCATCAGGTCCAACAGTTAACCCAGCACTGCCAGGTCCCCACTAACCCATGTCCCTCAGCACCACATCTCCATGGCTTGGAAACCCCTCCAGGGATGGGGACTCCACCACTGCCCTGGGCAGGCTGGGACAGCCCTGGACAAACCTTCTGGAGAAGAAATTTTTCCCAATATGCAACCTAAACCTCTCTTGCTTCAACTTGAGGCTGTTTCCTCTTGTCCTGTTGCTTGCTCCTTGGGAGAAAAGCCCAACCCTCACGTGGCTCCAACCTCCTTTCAGGGAATTTTGGAGAGTGAGAAGGTCTCCTCTGAGCCTCCTCTTCTCCAGTTTAGCCACTCCACCAACACCAGACTTGGGAGGAGAGACCTTTCTACCCTGGCCAAAAGCCATTTCAATACCTTTCTCTTCCTCCTCTTTCACTAAAATTAACATTTCTGACACAGGAAAGGCAGAAAACAAGGAAATGCCCAAGAGCAGCTTGGGAACAGGGGCTCCATTTGGTGGTCCCTGCAAGCAGAGATGAGATGAGGTGGCCCTACCACACTGGTTTGTCCTGCTCGTGGCTGGGAGCTCCCAGCCACCCTCTGTGGTGATCCCTGTGTGCCATGGCCAGGACCTGGTTGTCCGGCTCTGCACGGTCAGTTTGGAAAGGATCCCCAGAGATGGGATACAGCCACCCCAGTACCAGCTTCCCTCCTACCATCAGGGCCAGCTGCTTTTTAAAGACAAAGTGGGTTAAAATCCCTATGGGGTATGTTACACAGTGGAGATGTGTGCTCATGGAGCTCCACAGGACTCAGCACAACCCACCAAGGTGACAGCTCCTGGTGGCCAGGTCCAGGCTGAGGCAAAGCCTGGACACAGGGACGTCTCTGTGTCTGGCAGCACCAGAGAAGGAAGCAGAGCCATACCAGCCACAGAGCTCTGCTGGGACCTCTGGGTGCTGAGCAGGTCCCACAGCACCCTCTCATGGAGACGTCTGGGCTGGGCAGTGCCTCCTGTCCCACAGGATGCTGGCAGTACCCTGCTCTTGCCTCCCCCTGGCTGGACCTGGCTGTGATGGCAGCATGGTCCTGGCTCAGACACCTCTGAAGCTTCAGGTGCTGCACCAGAGCCCTCCAAGGTTACCAATGCACACTCTTGATGGATTCACAGCCTACAGACCTCACCCTGACACCTACAAGATGGATCTTCAGAGTTGAACTGCTGGCAAAAGCCACACAACTGTGTTTTGAGAAAGCCTGGTTTGATAGCCTGTGAATCCAAAACGATCCCCAAGCCCAAGCAAAAAGCAGCACCCAGGCCCAGCACTGCCAGAGAGCAGGACAGCTGGGACCAGCCACCACCTTCTAAGGGGGCTGGCCATGGCAGGCTGACCAAGACTCAGCTGCCACAACCCTACACCTGGCAATGTGAAGAAACACCAACCTGGGCTGAGCCTATTTCCTACCTTTGCTTCCCAGGCTGGGTCTCCCAGTCAAAATGCCAAACAGAACCTCAGGCAAGCGTGGCAATCCTCTTCTGCTTTCTCTGGGCTCCTTATGGGGTTAAGCCACCAAGATTTCTTGGCCCTGTGCCCCAGGAAAGCAGTGTGTGCTTTCTACACCAGGGGGAGTGGAGAGAGCTGCCTCTGGAGCTGCACCCGGAGGTGTGGGCCCTGTGCAAGGCTCATCTCACAGCAAACGGGAGGTTTTTGCAAATCCCAAAACCATCTAAGACTCTGCAGCAGTGTTTATGGTGAGCATCTGCCAGCAATTCCACCTCTCTAAACAATCCCCACCCTTTGGGAGCTGCAGAGCGGAGGGTCGGAGCCTGGAGTGGGATGCTGAGGAAGAGAGTCCCTGTGGTACCCAGGAGGAGCAAGGGAGGGTTCAGCCTTCCTGGGCAAAGCCAGCCAGCACCCTGCCTGCACTGGTGAGCCTGGGCAGCCTGAGTGAGCCTGGCTACCCACCCAGCACAGATCACAGCTCCTCTGGTTGGAAGAGATCACTGAGTCCAACCTGCACCAAAGGAAACAGAGTGGAGCAATCCACGCTCAGCTTGCTTCCAGTGTTTCAGGCAGGGTGCTGTGGCACTTGGGGCTTCTTCAAATGTCATTGGCATCAGAGAGCGAGTTCAGCTGGCAGAAAATCAGAGAGCCACCACAAAACCAGCTTGTCTGGAGGATCCATACTGCCCTGCCCAGCCCCAGCCAGCTGCAGTCACAGCGGAGACACTGTGATTAGCTTGAGGCTTAGGAAGATGGTATGGAAGGATATGGAGCAGTGTGGCCTAAGGCAGCAGCCTCCCAGCACACCCCAAGCACCCTGCCAGCACAGGAAGGTGGCTACTGGTGAGTGCTCCTTACATCCCTCTTCAAATGCAGAACAGCACCCTTATGCACATTAAGCACTTCTATTATTCTGGCAAACATTTTAAAAGGTGTTTCTCCAGTAAGAATTTGTCTTTTTCCCATTTTGTACAAGCCCTTAAAAGTGTTTGCCTCTGAAGTGCTTATGCAAAATGAAGGTAAACTCTGCCACACACATCCCCAGCTGTCTCAAGCCTGCTTTCTGCACAGTAATTCCTCACATCTCACAACCCTAAATCTTTAAAGTTAAGGGACAGTGAAAAAAATGAACAGTGAGAAGAGAGAATAACATGAATAAGATGAACTGGGAGATGCATTTTTAAACCAAGGCACTTGGTGATCAAGCCTCCTGCTACCACACATCACCCAGACTAGACCATTCTGCAGGCAATGGAAGGATGCCCTAAAATTAGGTCAAAAAGGGAATGCTGGCTTCAGAGAAACACCTTTGCCCAAGGAAAAGCCTACAGATTCATGAAATGCCTGTGAGGGGAGACATGGCTGCACACATTTTGCCAACCATGCAAAGACCACTGAGGTTCTGTGACATGTTAGCAGCTACAGGGATATAAAGAACTGAAAACAAAGACACTGGTTCTCACCATGACAGCCAGGATGAGCCCAGGAAGCTGGCTCCTGTGCTGCTGCTCCTCACAGAGCCCCACTCCCCAACAGCAGCAGGGGGATGGATTATCTGCTGTTGAGTCACAGCCATGCCCAGCCTCTCTGCCTTGTGCAACAACCCAGAAATTGCTCCTGGCTGAATCTGTATGGGCACTGACACACAGCCACAGCACACAGCTCCTCTGCAACGCCAGCTCAGGGCACCCCAACGAGCCCAGAGAGGAGTCTGCTGCTCTGGAAAGCACGGGGGGAAATCTCTCACGCGTCCGGTCTTACAAGGGCTGCAGCAGCCACGGTGCTCGTCCCTGGGGGAGCCTTCTGGTGCAGGTGGGGTTTTGGCCACACCACTGCATCTCAGCTTGGCTCCACTGCTCACCACAGGGAACGTGGCACTCACCCCTCCTGACCTTGGACACACATGCACTACCTGGATTTTATACACCCAGAATGAGCTGTCAGGAGTAATTTCCAATCAAAGCATCCAGCTGCCTATTTGGAGAGGCAAATTCTGTTGAAAACTACTAGCATATTCCTCCCAGCACCCTCCCCAACACAGGATCTGGCCATGAGGACACATGCTATACCAGGGCAGCAGACCTCAGAGTCTAAGAAATGCAGGTGTTTAAGTCACAGGCAGCAAGAGATGCTTTTCACATCTGAAGAGGGCTTCAGAGAACCAAAATTCAATTCAAGCCAGAAATATTACATAGAAATTTTAGTGCCTGGAGGGACCAAGATCTTTTTTTTAAGCTTTAAGTCACCATGAGGAATTACAAGGTCTATGTGTTAATAATAATAACAATAATAATCCAAAGCAATATGATGCTTGATGTCATCTCAAGAAGGAATGGCTCGGTCCCACAGGGTCCCACACAGCTCCAGGGGCACCGTGGTCCATCAGTGTTTCAGACAGATCAAGTCACCCCCACACACTTCATTTGCCACATGGACAAATGAGACACCAGAATAAGCAGAATGATTTTTGGGGAGAGGAGGAGAGGTCACAACCCCCTTCACGACATGGGACATGCTGTAGTGTGTTTGAACCAGGGAGGACAGTGTGATTTCATACAAGAATGTGTCTCGGAGCAGTTGGCTTCTGTTCCTGGACAACAGTAACCTCTTAAGGGGGAACACCAGATGGAAGTTAGAGACATGCATTCCTGAAATGATGTTTTGGAGTTACTGTACCTGTGCCACACCAGTGACAGTTAAAGCTACCCCCTCCGCCGTCTCTACGTCCTCACACCTGGGCTGTAACGTCATTATCTCTAGGGAAATCCTGCCAAAAAACGTAAAATATTTGCACGTTTCCAGGTAACACAGACTCAGCTCTTCCCTCTGCATCTCCTGCCCCGGGGGACCTGTTGCACTCATCCCAGGTAATGTCAGACAGGCGCAGGATGCTGTCCAGGGACTGAGACAGACGAGACAGATGAGTCACCTTGGCCAAGAAACAGATTTTCAGACAACGCTGAAATGCCAATTATCAACAGAGAAAGGCTGGGAGCCAGACTGAAATGACACCGTGACCCTTTCCCTTCTGCTGGGCTAGTGAGGTGGCCAGAAGCTGGCAGCTTTGGGAGCCCCAAGGGCCCTCCACCAGAGGCTGGCTGTGCCGGGGCTGCAGGGGCTCCCGCTGGCTGCTGTCACTGGTTTAAAAGCACAGCACAGACCCGGGGTGCTCCTGCCTGCCCACACTGCCACCCTGCAGCTTGGCAAAGCCTGCTGCTGATGCTGCAAGAAGCAGCCCTGCTTCCACCCTCACCAGGTCAGCATTCACACAGACCTCCCCTCGGACCTGCTTCACCTCTCCCTCTATTTTTACCATCATCCCATGACCCAAGGGCAGATAGAAGTGAGTCTCCAGCTCTTTAGGGCCATGCCTGGACAGCATCAGGCACCCAAGAGCAGATCCTGCAGCTCTAGAGCTTTCTTGGTCACCCAAGGTAGGCTTGAGGTACTTGGACCAGACCCAGCAATCTGCAGGTGATGATTTGGTAAAACAAGAGACATGCTTGGCCGTGGCAGGTTCTGCTTCAGGAAGCAAAGCCTGGCTCCTGTGTCAGCCACCACAAGCTGGGAAGGCTCTGGGAGACAGGACAGGGAGCCAGGGGCAGAGCTTGTGTCAGTGAACGTTAGGTCAAACATCTGAACCATGAAGGGCCGACCAGGCTGCCGTGTGCCTGCTGAGTCGCTCGAGGATTGGCTGGAAGGGCCAAAAAGTATCTCTGCAAGTTCATGCCTGCCTTGGCCACCATCCTAATTAAACTGGCACTCAGACTGGGAGCTGATAACACAGATCCTGCTGTCCAGGTCGTGCACAGGCCTTTTGTGCCATATGCATTCAGAGCTTTAATCAGCTAGTGCAGGGCTTTAGCCTTCTGAAGATCTAATCTATACTTTGAATTTAATTTCAGTACTGTGCTGCTTCTTAGCCAGCAAGTCACAGGGATGTTTGGTAATTACTGTTACACCACGTCATCACTACTCACAGCACAAACACTGGTCCTGTATGTCACAAACCAGCCGAGGTCTCTCTGCTGTACTTTCACATGACAACATCCCAAAAGGGCACTGTCTCCATATGGAGGAACAAGGACCAAGTGGAAACGCATTCCCAAAACAGCAAAGCCAAGTACAGCTGCAATTCCCCTGCAGTTTTACAGGTTTCTGAAACAGCACAAAACCTGCCTTCCCACCTGCCCCACAGCCTCTGCAGAACCCGACCTGCCCTGCTCGTGGCCCCACACAAAAGCAGAGGCCCTTCTGCTCTCCACCCAGCATGGAACGGAAACTGCTGTCAGGGAAAGGGTTACAGCTGGAGGAAGTGGCTGCAGCGTTATCAGGAGCTGGTAGAGCAATGTTGAATTTGGAATTTGCCAAGAACGCATCTGTCTGCATTACCTATAAACTGTGGAGTGTGCCCCAGGGCAAGTGCTGAAGAGGAAGAAGAGGAGGGTATTGAAATTTCAGCTGTCCCATTAGAAAACCGTTAGTTTTTATGTTATCCTGCTGCTGCTGCTGCTGTTGCTGCTTGCTCAAACCAGAGGGACAACGTTAGACACAGTGTTAGGAAGCTGGTGGATTATTACCTGTGCAACCCCCGTTACGTACAGTGGGACCCCCTCCGACGTCTCAATATTCTCACAGCGACAGAGGATGGTCATAACCTCCAAAGACAGTCTGAGCAGCAAGGAATAAGGGTAGGACAGCAAATATACAAAGCAGTTATCAGAGAGTAAGACACTCATTGCAAAGGACAGACGAGACTTCTGGGTTTCAGCTTCTCCCTGTTCTGTTTTGCCTTTCTCCTGTTGCCTGTAAGCCTGGGCCAGGGCAGCTTCCCCCTGGTCATGGCCAGAGTTTAGAGCACCCAGCTGCTTCTTTTACCAGGGATAAACAGGCTGGGGGCTGCTAAGTCACTGCAGGTGGAACTGAACCATGTACCCCACCCAGACTGCCATCCTTGAGTCCGCTGCAATTCTCTGTTGGAGTAATGGCCACTCACAAAAAACTCTATTTTTTTGGTATTCATTTCAATGCTTCTATGCCAATGTTTAAAAGGGGTCAGAAAAATCAAAATGTCAGGGCCCTGGCTACCTACCCCTGGCTAAGGCATTGATGAGAGAAGGTGCTTCCAAGGGCTGTCCTGAGAAGCTGACTAACACCATTTGGTTCCCCCAGAGGCATGTAAGATCACGCTGCTTCTCTCACTGCTTTTATTTCTGACCCCTAAACAGGGACAGGTTTGGGTTTTTTTTTTGTTCCCAGTCCTCAAGGTTGCAGCAGGATAAGGGCCCAGGGCCCTGCCAGCTCTAACTGTTCCCTTTGTTCCCAGGTTAGTGCTACCTGGCAGGATGCCGCTGACAGCAGCACAATTGCTGCTCTCTTGCTTTCAGCACTGGCAGTTCCAGAAAAGATGTCCTAATTTCAGAAAAAGAAATCTGCCTCACTCTTCAAGTTAATGAAGTAGGCTCCATCTGTGGCACTGCTTATGGTATTTGGCAAAGGCTCTGGTCTCAAAAGGAGGATTAAGCCCCATATCCCAGGGAGTGAACCAAGGGTATAGATTTTAAAGATCTGTTTGGGTGCTGCTTGGGTGCCATTTGCTAAATAATGCAGAGACCTCTGTCATATGACAGCTCATTCCTGGCAAGCAGTTCTTGGCCCTGGACTCAGCCTTCGCTTAACTTAATAAGTCAGTCTCCTGAAGACATCTGTTATCTCCTCCACATGGCAGGTCAAGGTCCTGTGCCGTCCTCTGCACTTCTCACACAACAAGGAGAAGAAGCAGAAACCATTTGTTCAAATCAGCAGTTGTCCCAACGAGATGCTTCAAAAAAATTTGGGAATGAGGTTTATCTGGATCAATGAAGTTCTCAAGCATTAAGCCCACGAGCTGGGTCTTCCCATCCCCTCCCACCTCCTGCGAGCATCGCTGGAGAGCCTGAGCTGAAGCAGTGGGTGTTAGCTGAGATCTCTTCCTGCAGCCAGAGCAGTACGGAAGGCTCTCACAGAAATCCCCAGTACCAGCCAGCTGGGAGAAGACCCGAGAGCTGTGGGGAGTCAGTTGCCAGCAGCAGGCAGGACCCCTTCGAAGAAGGCAAAGCGACCTGACCCCCGTGTGAAGAGCAGCTTTGGCAGTGTGTCATCTGCAGAGCGAGGGCAGCCACGTGCTCCCTTTGTCTGCTGGTGGCAACACGTGAAAAGAGGTGGCAAGATCAGGCAGCGAGGGCTAGCTACAACCTCTGGCCACCACTCAGTGCAAAAACCCAAAAGTCACGTCTTTATCCTTTTCCCCTGTTATTTTTCACACAGCCGGAGGAAAACTGTGTTGGTGAGCATGAGGGAGGTGTTAGGAGAGTGACATTCCCCCAGAGCCTAAAGACAAAGAGCTACGTCAGCAGGACAGCAGCACTATCACAGCATATTAGTTCAGAGACCAGCATGGTAGAAAGCAGCAAGCAAAATCCACAGCTGAGGAAAGGGAGAGAAAGGAAATCCTGTGGTTTTAAACAGGAAGGCAGTCTGCTCCCGTGGTGACAGCGTCAGCAGATCTTTAGAAAAGAGACTTGAGGAGCAGGAGATGGCACTGGCCCATGACGTGCCACCTGTTTTTGGTACTGGGTAAGAGTTTGGGCCATCCTGGGCAGAACTTGGCTCCTCTTGTGAAGCCGTGGATGAGCCAGCCTGGTGGGCTGCCCAGCACCTCTGTGAGAGCCTCGTGGCTGCAGAGCAGAGCAGGGCTCTTGCCTTCTCCACTGGCAGGGGAACAAACAGCCTGACCGGCCAGGCTGTGACCCTCTCTAAGCTTTGTGGGGTTTATGTAAACTAAAAAAAATAAAATAAAAAAAAATCCCATCTGATTGCGTTGGGTTTGTGGAGAGGTGTGGACAGAGAGGTCATCTGAAAATTACTCCAGCTGAAAGCATGGGATTTCTATTGTGTTTTGTCTCTTGCACTGTGATACCCAGCTGTCCCCACACAAAGAGCCAGCACGGAGCTCCCCCACCCTGCCGTTTTCTTTCACCCGTCAGCACCTCCTGTCAGGCAAACCTGAAACGATGGGGTGAGCTCCTGCAGGGCCCTGCCCAACCTCAGGGCCCACCACTCAAGGCAGAGGGCGTGCAGGAGCGGTGTGGCTGCGAGTTCCCCCGTTCCCAGGCACCCTGTGGGGCACACACTGCTCCTGTGCTGCACACGCAGCCCTCCCTCGGGGCACTGGCAGCAGCCCGGGGCGATGCTCATCCAGGGCTCCACGGGCAGTGCCCAGCCCCGTGTTCCTAAAGACACTGCTGACAGCCCCACTGGGATGGCTTTGCCTAACTCCTACCCCGAACCCACCAGTCCCGGGGGTCTCCTTACCTTTGGGTGTCAGTGATGCACCACCAGGCCCAGGCCCAGCCTCCATACACGTACTGCTTTACGTCAGAGCCGCAGCAGCCACCTGCAGCACAGCAGAAAGCACAGGGATGGAGGAATGACACAGAGAAACGTTTGGGTTGGAAAAGACCTTTCAGATCATCAAGCCCAACCATTAATCCAGCACTGCAAGGTCTCCACTGACCCGTGTCCCTCACACCACATCTCCACAGCCTGGAAACCCCTCCAGGGATGGGGACTCCACCACTGCCCTGGGCAGCCTGGCACAGCCCTGGACAGGAGAAGACATTTTTCCTAATATCCAACCTAAACCTTCCCTGGTGCAACTTAAGGCCTTTTCCTCTTGTCCTCTTCCTTGTTCCTTCAGAGAACAGCCCAACCACCACCTGTCTCCAACCTCACAGAGAGTGAGAAGGCTCCTGAGCCTCCTTTTCTCCAGGCTCAACAACATATACTTATGATCCTCTCAGCCAGGGAAAAACCTTCACCCAGACTGAGTCATGAGCAGAATAGCTTCACAACATGGCTGCCCAGCTTCTGGGTGCTGAGGAAAAGGTATCACAGGTTCTCCCAGCCACTTGGAGCAGGGGAAGCCACCCTTACAGCAACCAGAGCTACCAAGCCAAGCATGACCCAGAAGAACACAGACGTGCTTGCAGTGTCTGATAACTAATGAACACAGAAGACACTTTCCAAAATCCACAGCAGCCCTGGAACACTCTTTGGCTGGGCACCAGGAAATGCTCTTCCTCACCTCCACAGGCTTCACCTTTTCCCAAGGCAACCTTTTTTTAGAATTGTCTTACAAAACTGGAAAATAGTATTTGTAATAAGTCAGTATGATGAACAATTACACATAGGAAGCAATCCCATTTCAAACCAGGAATTTATTGCAGTTCTGTTAAGCAGCCTAAGCACTTTCAGCAACCAGAATCATTCTAAGTACGTGCTTCAGTATCTTTAACCATGATGCACCAGCTCTGCTATGGAAAGCCATGTAAGAAATCCACCTCCTTTCCCTCACACATGCTGCAAACCACCCTTAAACCCACCAAAAAGTTTGTGGGTCAGCCTTGCTGGAGGAAAGAACCCCTGAGCATCCAAAACCACCTCCTAGTTCTGTCTTGTGCAAGTACTCCAGTGCTTGAGGCTTTGATGGCCCTTCACAGAGCTGGCTGTGTCCAGCGTTTGGGCAGCCTTCAGAACTCCTCTGATACATTCAAGATTTGATGCTAGTGAAGTCAGAAGATTCTGTTTGGATTTTTGTACCTTTGGCTCAAGGAATAAGATGCCTGCTGCCTTTCAAGGGGGCACCCAGCCAGTGCCCAGCGCTAGGTTCCAGGCCTGGCAAGGGAGAAGCTGTGCAGCTCCCCCGCCTGGAGCGGGGCTGCGAGCTCCTGCCTGTCAGGCAGGTCAGGCCAGCAGCCCCTCCCTCCTCCCTCAGCCACAACCACGCTCTTACAGGAGCCCCAGGGGGCCTCAGCACGGCAAGGGCTGGACCCACAGACAGCTTCATCCCCACGGGACGTATCTACACGGGCAAGACAGAGCCAGGGCAGAGGAAAACACAGGGCACACAGGGAGAACAGCGTGGCAGGACTGTTGCAAGAGGGGAAAGGGAGAACTGTGAAGCCAGCAGACAGCAGCCACAGAAGGTGGAAGCCACAGCCACTTCCACAGAGATGACAAGTATTAAGTTTGAGGCAACAGGTCAAAATGAAGACACAAAGGGAGCACACATCCAGGCCAGCGTGCTGGCAGGAGCCTCTGCACTGCAGGAGGGGACTTGTTCCTCACCAGTCTCCTCCTCTTCTCCATCCTCAACCAGCTAAAGATGCCACCTGCTTCACTGGCTCCCACGCAGTGGTTGATAAACCAGCAGGTTGGCCCCATCTACAATTCTTCACCCTTTGATTTCAGCACGAGGCAAACACAAACGGGAGATGGATTTACACATTCTTTCAGGTCTCCCAGGCTCCACAGCCTAGAGAAATACTCTCCCATCACCTCTGAGACCACCTCTGGGTTGCTTCTTCCTGGAGCTGGAAGATGATTTCAGCCACAAGTAGTTACAGAAACTGATGATACAATATCCTGCAGCATATTGACCACAATACCTTTTAATGTTTCATGGAGGACGTCAGTCCAGTTAGCTCAGCCTTTTAGCCAGGCCCTTGTTTTCCAAGAACAGGAAGGGAGGTGTTTCTGGCAGTCGGCAAAAGCAGCTCCACATGGAAACGTGTTCTATTTCACAGGGTCTATGTGGTCTTTACTGAACTTCTGTTAACTGTTGCACAATAATGTTCTGAGAGAACTCTGCAACCTAAACCCACCGTTGCTGCAAGACCATGCCTCCCTACACAGATGTTCCTGTTCTTCTGCAGGCAATACGAGGAAATACTTTTAGTATCACACCCTAAGTGAGCCCCACATGGGCTTCCCAGTGCTGCTCTTTACTAAGCTAGATTATATGTCAAAAAGCATCCACAGTGAAAGAAGTAAGAGGGAAAATGAAGGCATTAAAGGGGAGCAGGATGCCAGCTGGCTGCTTTCACACGAGCCAGAGGTCTGAGCACAGCACAGCTCCTTCCTGGTAACACAAGGCTGAGGAGCTGGACGCTCCTTTCCCACCCCAGCCCTGCAGCCTCCTTCCCAGGTCTCGGCGAGCAAGTGAAAAAGGAACCAACAAAAGCGAAATCTTTGCAAGGCTAAAGAATAAACCCTCTTGCACAAAGAGATTTGGCAGGCAAGGTGCCTTTTGCAGCTATAATACGCCCAGTGTTCTAGCAGCCCGGGTCTCCCGGCCGCTTGGCTGCGGCTCCCACAAACAGGCTCCCAGCCTCTTCCGGGGCAGTGCCGGGGCCAGGCGCTCACAGAGGGAGGATTCAGAGCTGGGAAGCTGCCGTCCAGCTTGGCCTCCTCCCAGAAGAAGGGGTCCCAGGTTCAAGCAAGAACTCCCAGGGCCAGGAGAAAGCACGTCACCTGCTTTTGTTTTGGTTTGGGTTTTGTTTGTATGAAGCAAGATGAATCACTTGGGAGTGTGTAGCTAAAGGGAGCTCTCAGCAGATGCAGGAAGCTCTGCCCTGATGGATGGCACGCAGGAAAGAGCAGGAGCCCCGACAGTTACGGGGACATGGGGCTCCACTCATCAAAGCTAGGACAACCTGTGGCACCAAAGAAGCTCCGTGTTGTTCGCTCTCCCGAGGTGACTCGAGACCATGATGTGTTATGGTGGCAGGAAGTGGTGAGTGCTCAGAAATCAGGTCACGCTAACCAGGCTGCCACAGTAACTCCACAACTGAATTCCTTCCCAGGGACCATGGCAGGCTGAAGACAAGAGCAGAGCAGACCCTGCTGCCTTCACCTGCACAGAGAGAGCTGCCATCTCCCCACCTCGCTTCAGGGCCATCTGCTGCTGGAGTCTCCTCCTCCAGAGGACTCACCACCCTCATCAGGAATAAACAGCTCGGTCCAGAGGTGGGGTTTGCTCAACAAAAGACATAATGGAGAGAAGGCAGCAGAGGCACATGTAAAGAAAATCATGTAATAAAGCAGGGTCTAGACTAAAATCAGTGTCTGGTTCTTTGGACTTGCTGCGCATATCAGTTAGGCTCTGTCCACATGCAGAAGTGGCACAAGGTTATTAAAAATTAATCTAAAATGATGCTGGGTTCTGAGTTGAATCCATAAAATTCTTTGATGGCCACTACATCAGATAAAAGCAGATAATGCTGGCCAGCTTGTTTTGGATGTCATCTATACCAAAATGACCCCGTGTAAGCTACGACTATCAATGCCACAGAGTGAGTTTAAAAACATGTTTAGTTTAACTGATTTTGTAAACAGAAACCCAGAGAAGACAAACCACAATGAAGTCATACAACAAAACTACAGAGAACTGCAGAATTCCTCTTGGAAACCAAAAGGAAAGCCCTGAAGCTATTCTGTCTACCTCTGTCTCCTGCTATACCTTCTGAAGAGTAATTTTGCAAGTCTTGGAGATTTAACAAGCACCTGACAAGAGAAAACTTGAGTCCTACCACCTGCAAAAAGCTGAAGAACTACCTCCTGCAAAGGAAGCACCACGGAGAGGCTGCACAAGCTGCCTTTTGTGCCAGTGGGCAGTACCTGTATTGAGCACTGGCAATCCTGTTGCACAGACTGGCAACAAGCTGCAGTGCTGTGCTCTGGGCAGCAACCACTGGGCATCACATGCACCATGAAACCCACCACAGGGGAAGATTTTGGGCTTGACAAAATGGAGAGCCTAACCCTGCAGGAACACACAGTTAAAACACAGATGACAACCAGTGCCATTAGGAGTTTTCTGCATGGCTTGCTCAGTGTGAGGGGTAGAACACCTCAACCTCAACCCTGGGGTCCAAACTCTGGCTCCAAAACCACGAGTGCAGTCAAGTGCAAAACCTCATGTGAAACCCAGTGGAGGCTGCCCGCTCCTTCCCACAAACTCACATTGCTTTGGAGGCTGCTGAACAGGAATTGCAGCTAGTCTGCTCACACAGGCCTGGAGCTGGAAGCACAGGGACAACCCTGATGCCACCAGCCCCACCACCAGCGTTAGGTCTCAGAGGGCTCTTGCTGCTCACCATGGACATAGCCTGGACCATCTCCTCCCATTCCATTCTCAGGCAATCGATTGTTCTCACCTAAGTGGAGCTCTCTGCATTTCTCCTTATTGAACCACACTGTGTTTCTTTCAGACCATTTGGTCAACCTGTCAAATTCATTTTGATTCTAACCCAGCTCTTCAAAGCTCTCAAATCCATTCCCAGCTCAGTACTGTCTGCAAATTCAATAAGCACATTCTCGATTCCATTATCCAAGCCAAAACTAGGAACTTGCTTGATAAATCCTTTCAGCTGAACAGTGAGCCACTGTCAAGTTCTTTGGCAATGACTATCAAGCCAGTTTCATATTAATTTTATAGTATCTGAGAAACCAGTTCCTCCTTGCACTGTGGACTGTAGGCCTCTTGCAGGAATACCTTGCAGAGCGTCAAGAGGCTTTTATTTCAGGCTTTCAAATCATAGAGAAGTATCATTAAGAAAGCACAGTCACACTAGCTCAAACACCAGCTCCTGCAGGAGTAAGAAGGAAGCAGTAAGAGGATGAGAGAGATCAGAGAGGCTGTGGAAGGGTTAACTGCCCTGACTGCTGGGGAGCAGCAGGAAATGTTTACACCAAACTGGAATTAACTGACAGCTCTTCTTTTACTCTGAGATGAAGGAGCCCCAAAGGGCAGGGCACTGAAATAGAGTTTGAGAAACTGGGCTGGAGCATGTCTCTCAAGCTGACTTCTGAGAAATCATTACAGTCTAACAAGCCTCAGTGAAGGTGAAGTGTGTAATATCTGCTGCTGCTCACACTCAGCACTTTTCCTCCTTTCACACCCTGAACTTCTGAAGTTTGTTCTGAAACATGGTGGGCTGTGCCAGCCTTCCCCTGTCACCTATCTCCAGGTGCTCACCTTGAAGCTCCTCTGGGCCATTGCTGTGTGGTGCCACCCTTGACAGCCAGAAGGAAAGCACCCCAGCTGCAGAGACTCAGGCAACACTACTTATGGTAACTGTAAGATGAATATGGCTGTTATAAATCACATCTCCTTATTGTGAGACTCTGCAGAAACATTCTAGCATTGTACTTCAAAATGAGCAGGCTGGTCCTTAGCCATGAGAGCTACATTCAGCCAGACTGTAACCCCAAACCAGCATTATGCACCCAAGACACCCCATCTAGCTGGTGGGAACACGGGGACATGAGGAACAACAGGTACTTTGTGAATCTCCCTGAAAACTCGAGCAGTTCCTGCTGTGCTTGAGGAGGACCCAGCGATGGGCCAAGCCCCTGCCAAAGCCCCCTCAGAGGCAGCAAACCTCATTGGGAGGCTCCCAGTGCTGCTACCCTCCAGCAAAGTTAGAGCCACATTCCAAAGAGATCATGGTTGTCATGGCTTTGTGGAACGCTCTTACAACACCTGGGCTCCACATTTCATGGATGGATTTGCTAATCAAGTGCAGTTTCTTAGAAGGACACTGGTGTTGCTCAACAGGAGAAGGATGCAAGTGCCAGTGGGAATGCTGACCCATGCCTGGGAAGCAGCTTCCCAAATAAGGCTACGAAGCCCTGCACATGCAGAGGTTCCCAAGCTACAGCCAGCTGCCCCTTGAGTACTGGAGGAATCCAAGTGTCTCACAAGAAAGTGAAAAGAAGGAACACCATTCCTCAAAAAAACCCCACATGCCAGGGGTGGCATGTGACTAACTTCCTTCAAGAGGCCCAGGCTAAATTTACAATAAAGAAAACATTCAGTGTTGGATGTTTTCAATCAAACTAGCTGCATGATTTGGAGGTGCCTTCCCACAAAGCAAAGTCTTTCGAATAACAATTGTATGACAACTCAAGACCTCAAGCCACAGGCCTGCTTTTAATACTGTTTGCTCTTGCTTTATTCTTCCCTTCACCCTCTCTCTCCAAACCCAACCTAACAGCACCCAAATAAACGCTGGCTCCCAAGGCCCTCTCTGCTTTTACCCGGAGAGACAGGGCTCAAGTTCCTGGCACTACAACTGCCTGTAGTTACACTCCTCCCACTTACCCTCTGGCGTTTGCCCTGCACGTACGCCCGGCACAGCTGCAGGCTGGGCACAGCTCCCACAGCCTCTCAGGCTGCCCCTGGAGCTCACAGCCAGCGTTTGCAGACCCCGGAGGGCAGCAGCAGAGGAAAGCCACGTCTAGGGGCAGCACCAAACCCAGCTCTGACCTGCAGAGCCCGCTGTGATTTGTGCTCCCTTCCCAGAACTTGGCTGGACGTCGAGGAGCGTCCTCGACTCCCGGCTGTGGGAACGCGTCACGCTTGGAACCACAACCAGATGCCACAAATTCGCGCTGGCTCATCCTGCGAGTCGTGTTCTGTAAACTTCAGAGCTGGACAGACATGAAATGGAGCTTTTAACACTAGGAGGTCATCCCAGCACACCTGGAGCACAGCTTCCCGAGTCCGGACGTGGCGTTTCACCAAGTGGCACCAATTTTGCTGGGGGTCTCTTCAGAGGGGAGCAGAGCACCAGCTGGAGATTCCAGCCAGAACAGCAGAGATGTGCAGGAGACCAGGAAAACTGCAAGAAAAGCTGCTGCTGCTCCAGACAGCTGGTGGCTGTGGCTTCTAACTCCTTAGAA
>NW_008612110.1:0-1388 GCF_000691845.1 Merops nubicus | reverse complement strand
CGCAGAGGGCGTATTTGTTTCCAAAACTGCAGCCTGCTCCTGGCATCCCCTCAGCAATTCCCGTAACAGGTCTGCTATCCAGAGGAGATGCAGTGATAACAGACACACCAGAAACAAGTGCCACAGCCCACCGCAGGCGCTGGCTCCCAAAACCCAACAATGCTGTTTCACACATGCAGCAGAGCGGAGATCGTGGCACACCCCTGACGCTCACAGACCTTTTCTCCCGGGTGAACTGAGGCCTGAGCATCACAGCACTTGCCACAAGACTACTACAGTATTACCAGGAAGGATGTAACATGACTTGAAGGTATATAAAGTGACAAACACCTGTATCTAACTTGGTTATTACCTTGCCTACGGCCCCAGCCTCTCACACAAAAGCAGTGTAACCTGCCCGTTACATCACCTAACAGTAATTAAGTACTAACTGCTCTGGCCACATGCAGCCTGGGCTTTGCCAAAGTGCAGCCTGGAGCTTTGGCAGAGCTGGAGTGGCTACAGGTTGAATCAGACATAGTGGGCTCTACCTATCTGGTGGGGATCAGCCATGCCCAGCATCAGGCCAGGTGATCTGCTAGTGAAAAAGCAGCAGTAGGATGTCATGGGTGAGAAGGGCACCTCATGGTGCACTGGCTCTCTCTCTGCTCCAGTGTGGTGCTCCCACCCAGCTCCCCCTCCCCAGCAAAGCCAACCTGCCCCCAGGAAATGGATGGCTTCTTGGTAATCCAAGCCAAGGGCTGTTGGCAGTGGCCCAGAGCCTGGCAGCCTTGGTGGTGCCACTGCCTGACATCATCGGAAAGCAGCAGCAGGACCAGGGTGTGCCACTGGCATCACAGCCTCTCCCACCACCTTCTGTGCTGCAGGGACCTCACCCCAGGGTGTCATCCTGGCAGGGACATCCTCCCCAGCACCCCAGTGCCCACCCAGAACACGACACCTCCCGAACAATGCCACAAGGTCCCCTCATGACAAGGAACCCCTCAGTACACCCCCTAAGGAAGGGCCTCCCCCCAACATTCCAGGGGATCCTCTCCCTCCAAATCACAGGTCACCCTGCACCAGGCACTCCCAGACACCACCCTCAGATCCTACACTGCCTCCCCAGGCAGGGCCTCCCACAGCAGAGACCCTCCCAGTGCCCCAGAGCTCCTCCACAACAGGGATACCCCCTCCAGAGCACCACCCAGGGCCTCCCCCCACCACAGGGTCCCCCTTGAGTGCCCCAAAGCCCCCTCAGCACAGGGACACCCCCCCAACACCAGATCCCATGACAGGAATACATTGAACCTCTCACAAGTGCCCTCACAGCCAGGAGTCCCCTAGCTCCCACCGGGGTTCTCTCCTAGCAGGGTCTATAACAGAGACACCCACACACCTTCCCTCAC
>NW_008612109.1:3665-6458 GCF_000691845.1 Merops nubicus | reverse complement strand
TAAATGATTCTATGATTCTAAGTACTGCTGAGCACTGGTGGTCCTGCACATCTCTGCTGAGGATCCATCCAGCCCCATGGTCTCTGCCCCCTTTGCCCTCCATCCACCTCCCCTCTGCGTCACTTGAAAGAAGAAACTCACCAGGCACCACGGAGAGAAGAAAGGGCTGAGCTGGGCCCTGCTGCCTGCCAGGGGAGGAACATGCCCTCCTCGGGCACCAACACAAATGTTCCTCCCCATGGGAACAGCAGGTTTGGACATGTCCCTGTGCCCCACAGGCGTTGCCACAGAGCTCCAGGGCAGAGATGCAGCTCCCTGCAGCTCCTCTTCCTCACAGAGTATCCTCTTTGCAGAGGACATGTCCCTCACAGGGATGCCTGAATCCTGGGCACGGGCTTGGATAGCACATTTCTTTGATACAAGTGAGCACTCCTGTGCATGGTGCTGAACTTGTCCCAGAGGCTTGTCTGGCCTTGGCAAGGAGGAGGCTCGTTAGCCTTGGGTGTTTCACTGCCTGCCTGCCAACTCTTGCCCTAGCCCTGTCCTTCCCAGTGCATCATCCTTGCAGGGCTCTTCAGCCCTCTGCCCCTCTAAGGTGCCTGTGCTGGAATTGCTCCCCAAAGGCACTCTTAGGAGAAGTAAATAGTCTCTTGAGGGAGTGAGAAGGGGAAATGGGATAAAATCAACTGGTAAAAAAGCCTCTCTGGGACAGTGTCTGAGGATGATGTCAGGAACCAAGGGGTCTGACCCCAACAGTTCCCTTTCCATCTCTACCTGGCTGCCGATGGGAGTGGGAGGCTTAACCATGGTGTTTCAGCCTGCTCAGTGAGCAAGTCCTGCCTTCTCAGAGAGCTGGCCAGGGCAGTGCCCAGCCCTCCTGCCTGGCACCAGGACCCCATGGGGAGGGAGCCAGGGGCCCTCAGCTGGGAGCAGCTCAGTGAGGACAATGCTGGGACACTTCTCTGCCTGTGCAAAGTTCTCCTGAACAGGTACATGGTTTCAGTGGGACTACACCTACCCACAAGCCACCGTGTCTTGCTGTGCAGGGATGGCTCCTAGGAGCTCCCCTGCAGAGAGGGACAATGCTGCTGTAAGGTTGGAATGGGGAAGGCTCAGCCTGATCTTTGAAGTATGGCTGCCAAAGCGTCTTCCCTGCAGGGAGCAGCAAGGAGGTGGGCTGGCACCTATGAGGTGTGTCTCAGAGGGGACCACACAAGAGATGGAGCAAGAAGTGTTGAGCACCAGCAGCGCACAGCAACCCCCATGGCTCCTGCCACGTTGCTATGAGACCTCCTGCGCCATGGGCTGCCAGATGTGACCTTGCCACTGAGCAGGATGGAAGAGTAATCCTTCTCTTGTGACTTCTGCAGAGAGCGGGGACCTTGTGGTCTCTGCTGCAGGAGTCCAGCTGGATTATTGCCTTCATCTATCAGCCCAGTGTCCCTGGAGAATATCCCCCCCTCCAGCATGCAGGGTATGGCGATGTCACTGGGGGTGAGTCTGGAGAGCTGCTGCCTCCTGCTGTGACAGGCTTTTGGTCAGCAAGAACAGATGGCCAGATGCTGGGGCCAGCTCCTAGTGGTTCAAACTGGGGCTGCATTCAACTTTTCAGCCCTGAAACGAAACTCAAAACTGGGTGCTCTGACAGACGGAAGGTGTTAGCACAGTCTCACCCGCTCCCTGCATTTGTTAAGTCAGTAACCCAGCATTGCACGTTGCCTCCTGGGTACTCATAAGGGACATGTACACCAAAACAGTGCAGGGGCTGGCAATGGTTCAGCTGCAGGTGCACAACAAGTGGAATAACTCTCTCCTTTGGCATAGAAATGATTTTGCAGGCTGAACCCGCACAGACAAGATCAGAAAGAGGAAAGGTACTGAGCTCCAGTTACCAGCACTTGTCAGCAGAGCTTGGCCACAGCCAGGGGCAGCGATGTGGCACCATTTAACCTGCTCACTTGCCTGCCTGGGTTTATTGTGCAGCCAGAGACAAAGACAGAGAGCTACCCGCGTCTGGTAAAACAGCCCAGTCTGGGAAACAGCTGCACCACAGCTGGCTGACACACTTTCTGCAGCATGAATCCCGCAGTAATGGTATCTGTGAGCAAAGCCCTGCTTATACACTCAGTGGAGCAGAATCCACAAGGCCGTTTGTAACAGAGCCATCTGTGACCTTCACAGCATCACCCATTAAGAGCAAGGCTTGGTCTGGGTCAAACAAAAGCAGGGCAGGCTTAATAGAGGAGGAAATTAGGTGGATGCACTTGGCTGGCCTCAGCCCTGCATGTTCCTACTGTAATTATAGCCTTGTGCAGCTCAGCTGTATTATTCAGCAGTCTTGCCACCAGGACTGCATTTCTCATGACCAAGGTGTAAAAGCTGCACACAGTTATGTTTTGGCCCCAAGTAAACCTGAGGCAGCAGGAAGGGAGCAGTGGCCTAGAACCTTGTCTCTCCACTGCCTGGAGCTAGACATGTGGCCTGGAATGTGGCAGGGAAGGAAAGGAAGGGTTGTGCTGGGGGAACAAGATTTGGCCCCTTCTCTGCAGAGAAAGCTGGAGATACCTGACTAAGGATCTGGTCCATCCAGCATGAGTAAATGCAGATGGTGCTGGTAGAAAGTCACAGGCTAGTGCTGGCCCTAGTGACAGAGCTTGCGAGGATGTTTTGGAGGCCAATGGGTGGCACATGGTGACAGTGGGCTGGATGTTCCCGGCATCCACCCTCTGGGCCCATCCGCTCCAGCTCTCTGCTCTTGTGCTCGGGCTGAAGATGAAGAAAACTTCCTGTTTT
>NW_008612109.1:0-3617 GCF_000691845.1 Merops nubicus | reverse complement strand
AAGCTTTTCCTGCCGCTGTCAGAGTGAGCGGGGCTGCAGGGGCCCTTGGCCGGGGCTCTGCGGTGTCCGAAGGCAGCGCTCTGCGTCGCAGTGAGGCACACTCGCTGCTGATGGTGGCAGAAGTGAGACAGGAGCCAGCGGGGTGCCCAGGACAGACAAACACACCCCACCCCACGTTGTCCCCTCTTGCCATGAGAGCTCCTCCTCACACTCCTGCTCTCTGGGGGAGCAGGTGCCGAAGTGCTTGGTCTGACCCCAGGAAAGCATCTCCAGGCAGCCTTAATCACATTCCTCTGGAGAAGGGACACATCTGGTACAAATATGATCCTGTCCCCAAGGAGCCTGGGCTAATTCCTGCCGCAGAGCTCCAGAGCAGCCCTGGGCAGGGAGAGCTTTGGCATGGCTTTGATTGCCACCACCCTCATCTTGCAGGGGACAGGACTGGCTTGCAAGCAGCAGGGCAGGCGGAGAGGGCCACAGCTTTGTGCTGAGTTAGGGCAGTTTGAGCCTGAGCTGGCCTGGCAGGACCCTGCCTGACTCTGAGCTGTGGCTGGGCTCCCCACAGGCTGGGAATGGGAGAAGGGAGGAACTGCCCTTTACGAGAGTTGATTTTTAAGCCGATTTCAACGAATTGTGAAACTGGAGAGGGGAGGGGCGAAGAGTCTCGGCACCAGTGCATGCCCTGTGCTTTGTGCCCGCCCCCTCACACGTGGGCAGTCTGTGTCTGAAGGGTGTCCCCATGTCTGATGCTTTGTCAGGGTCAGGCCACTCCTTCAAGGGGACACATTTGATTTTTAGCTACTGTTTCCCAGTAGTTCTTCCCCTCTGGAGAACACTCTCCTGGCTGCTCTGTGCTTTGGGCAGGGTGGGATTTGGTGGTGCTGGCAAAGCAGCAGGGCCTGGTGGCAGGGGCTGCGAGGGTGGTGATGCACGGCAAAGCGCCGGAGCCTTCCTCCTGTCTCTGTGCCTTCCCATGCAACCGGCAGGGTCCAAGGTACCCTGCCTCTGCTGCTGCCTTTCCTGAGTGAGATCATGCCAGGGATGACGACAGAGGATAGCAGTTCCCCGCCCTATAAGCATGGCTCTGATGAGTCTCTGGGGACGTGGCACCCGCGGCCAAGGTGTTGCAGCTCATTCCCTTGCAGGCAATAGGCGAGCGAGCCTGGCAGAAGCTCGCTGCCTGCAGCGGGGGCACGCTGGCCTGCCTGCCTCCCAGCCGTGTGCCACACTCGTGGCAGAGGAGGAAATTAGGATATTGTCTGGTGTCCTGGAGAAATTCCTGCCTCGGCTTGCTCCTGCCACTCCTCCGCCGACCTTCCCTCGGTGTGGAAAACCCGGCAGGAAGCTGACTCACTGTCTGCTGCCGCCACGGCTGGGTGCGGGGCTCTGCTGCCTGCAGCACTGGAGGGCTGCTTCTTTCACAGATGCACGAATAGCTCATCACCCAGACCCCTGGCACCCACCCGCCCTGGCTTTCCTCTGCCAGAGCCCAGCTTTCTGCCGACAAGCAGAGGAGAATAGCTATGGCCCCCTGGTTCCTGTGCCATCTGCAGCTGGGCTGACAGGAGAGATGGGAGCTCGCGGATTGCCGGCATCGTTGGCAAACACACGGGCCCCGCCTCTGTGCCAGGCAGAGGCACACTTCATGTCCGTCATGCCGCTGACCTGGCAGCCAGCCCTGTAGCTGCCCCGGTGGCAGAGGTGAGGTGCCAGACGTGGTGATGGCAGCACCCAGGCAGCCAGCAATGGCAAGTCAGCACTTAACAAAGCTCTGCTTATCAAAGCTCTGTGAAGAAGAAGATGGTCATAGACACCCCTTCCCAGCGACCAGCACCTAAAGAAGTTCGGAAAACAGTTCAGACATTGCTGTTTCCAGCTGAGCTGTACGATTGTAGGGCTGGCAATTTAATCGTGTAACAGAAAGGAGCAAACATTATTACCACCTTTGCTACTAGGCTGACAGAGCATGAGGTTTACAGCATCAGTCACTGCTCCTGTATTTGGAGAACCCAGCGTTTACTGCCTGAATAGTTTGGAAAAGTACTTTACTCTAAGCATTGGGTCAAGCCACACTCTTCTTCCCTCTTAGAAAGTGTCACTTGACAGAATTTTAATACTAAAACCCTCGCCTTTTGAAAGGCTGGTTCCTAATCTCATTCTGGTCTTTCCAAGCCCTGTTAACACCCTGGCTCAGAGCTGCAAGGAAGTCTGTCAGGCTGGAACAGCAACAGCTTCCTTACAGTACAGCAATTCGTGTGCTGCACCACAGTCACTGTCCTGAAAACTGCAGTAGTTGCCAGCTTAGAATCATTTTTCCACAGTATGTGTGGGAATCTTCCCATGGTGTGTGTCTGGGAGCTGATAAAGGGGAAGAAGAAAGGGACATCACAAGGACCCTGCCCTGGGAAACAAGGGTGATGCCCTGAATTTACAAGGAGTGCATTTGGATTTATAGGAATAGGTTTGCTGCAAGCTTGCCACTTCATTGTCAGATCTTCCTTGACATGCAGATGTAAGGGTCGTGCTTTGATGGGCAGCACAGCCCTGGATGACAGGAACTATGGCCAAAGTTTCTCTACTGGGGGAGTCTGGAAGGCGACATCTTCTTCTGGAGTTGCCTGCTGGTAGAGACCATTGGCAGACAGGAAGAAGAGGTAAAGGAGAGATGTGCTTCTCAGCTTTTCCATGGCTGTGAGCTCCATGGTCCCCTGATGACCATCCAGAAGGGAGAAGCTGAACAGCCAAAATGGTCTGCAGAAGCAGGAATAGCAAAGGGGGAACAGCCCTCCTGCAGGGGGAGGAGGCTAGCTGTGACAGACGAAGCCTAATGATAAATGTGTGGCTGCAGAGAAGACTGTCAAGGAAACATCACAGTTGCGTTGATTTAATCCTCTTCACTAACAGGGTAATTGGCCTTGCGGATAAAAGTATTAGGTGCTAGGCTTCTGGCACAGTCTCACTTGATGTTTTCATAAGACAGAGAAAGTGGTGTAGGTTAGGCTAATCCATCGCAAGTGAGGGTGGATACTCATGCCCAGGGTAGCTCTCAGTGACCTGGTATCAACATGGAAGGACACGTTGACAGTGATTCATATATTAGGAAACCTTAACAAGTGGTCCAGATAGTGAAGGGGGGAGATGCTGGTGGTTAGACAGTGGCCTAAGTGTAACCCTCTGTCGTGGCAGAGCCTGGGCAAGATATTGCCATCTCCCTCACAACCCTCTCAGTGTTTAAGCCATTAAAAAAAAAGCACATTATTGATAAAAATAGCAAAACCAAAAAACCTGTGTGTCCCCCCTCCTCCATTAGATGTCCTTTCTTTCAGAATAACGAAGTAATTTTTCACTGCACAGAATGCCCTCACAGTGCAGGCACTTGTGGACTATGATCTTACAATCTGGCCGCACTTTTTGGACAAACTCCACCCGGCCTCTTGCTGTATGCCAGCTGGTCCCGACCTCAGAGATGTAATTTCGAAGCTCTGTTAGATTCCTGCTCGCGGTCTCTCTCGCTGCATCGTGCTATGCTGTGATGTCCCGCTATAGGGACACCGGACTCAAAGTGTTTGCTTTTCCAGATGACATCATCTGTCCTTCCGAAGCTCGCCCTTGGCTGC
>NW_008612108.1:0-1957 GCF_000691845.1 Merops nubicus | reverse complement strand
CGAGTGGCCGCGGAGGTAGGGAGCCACGGATCGAGCACCCGGGGAAGGCACTTCGGCCCCACGGGGCATCGGGGCCCGCAGGCTATGGGGCAGAACGGAGGTGTGGGGGTCCTGGCAGAGCTGGGTGGCGGTAGGACTTCCAGGGACCCCTGCAGGAGGTGACGGTGGTGGTTGTTGCGAGCCGGGCTCACCCTGTGCCCTCCCGGCACTGCTGCTCTCACACAAGCCCCATACCACCCCTAAGCGTGCTCGTGCTGGAGAGGGTCGGGTCTCCTGGCACGGAGCGAGTGGGCAGGACTCGGGGCACGTCGGAGCAACGGCACCTTCTCACCCATCCTACTCGCCAGTGCTTTTGGGAGCGAACGCTGCCAGAAGCCGGCAACCGGCAGGAGTGTTCCCGCCACACCATGGCTATTGGGCTGCACTTGCCTCCACTCTGCTAGGTGCTTCACTCCCCCAGATGTTCTCTAGATTTTTCTGTCCTCCCCCCAGCACTGTGCGAGCCCAGCTGAGCAGCTGTGGGGACGGCTGCAGCCCTGTTCATGGTGTCGCTCAGGGCTCACTGCATCCCTCGGGGCTCACTGCAGGGTGGGTGATGATTTGCCCTTTTGGGAGAGCTTTGGCTGAAGGTGCCTTTCATCTGCTGTGTCCTGCCAGCTGCCCCAGAAGAGTTAGACCCCAAGAAGCCAGGCTCCCAGTGCTGCTGGACCCCTGTGCCAGACTCAGCATACTGCTGATGGGCTCCATCAATAACCCATATGCCTGTGGCGTCTTTCTTGCTTGAGGAAACCCTGGGTCCCTCAAAGGCATACACTGCCTGAAATAAGGCAGAGACTCTTCCTCAGCCCCTTCCCCAAACTCCTTCAAATTGGCAGGTCAGGTAGGAAATGCTCTGAGTTGGCTGGGGGCTTGTCGCAGGCAGGCAGCACCCAGGCACAGGCACTCTGGGGCACAGAGGAGAAGGAGGTTCACATGGATCTCACCATACCATCCCATTGCACCCCGTGCCATGCTGCTGCCTGCACCCCTCCTTGGCATCACCGCCAGCTCCAGCTACTTGCTGGAAGGCTCCTCCAGCCATGGGTATCAGCTGTCCAGGAGCACCACGGGGGCTTTGAGAGGTGCCCTGCTCCTGCTTGGGCAGACCAGCCCCGGGACCAGCTACAGGGGTGCTGCGGGGAAGAAGGAGCACGAGCTGGCATCACCCTACCACCCTATGTGCCCCCACCAGTGCCCTGCTCTGCCAGGCTGTAGGTGAGCACCAGGACCTGCGGCGGCACTGGCAGCTTCCCGCCCCAGAGCAGCCTGAGGTTTCCGGGCTGCCAAGGGGTGTCCTTCTCCCAGGGCCCACGAAAGGCCATCCCTGCGGGATGTCAGTATTCAGCTTCAAATGGGAAACAAATCTCTCCCGTGGTTCAGGAAAAGACAACCAGTCTCTGAGGGGACTGCATCTCCTGCCAAAAAAGGCCTGCCTGCTGCAAAAGCCTTTGATTCCCCCGCTCCACCGTGCTTTCTGCAGAGGGAGTCAGCAAACCTGGCTCTTACTTTTACTGAAATCTCTGAATTTAGTATACAGGGAAGGAAGGGGCGGTGGTGAGAGAACTGGCTCTAAAGCACCACGGCTGCCAGAGCCCACCCGGCGCATCGCAGCAGGAGAATGATGCCAGTGGCATGTCCCTGCTCTGGCCCCAGTGCCACGGGCAGAGCCAGGGGCAGTGGCAGGGCAGGTGGGCTCTGGGGGTTTGGGGAGCCCAGTTTGGTTTGGGGATTGCTGTACAGCGGTGGCTGGGGGCTGGGTGCCACAGGCTCGGCAGGCTCGTGGCCACTGCTTTGGGCAGTGCTCTTGGCTGGAGGTCGGGAGCTGCTGGCACCCTGGATGCTGCTGCATGGGTCGGTTGGGCTCCCCTCGGAGCTGGTGTTGGCTCTGCCCACCCAGCCCAGGATCCCTCCCCCAGGT
>NW_008612107.1:13790-14022 GCF_000691845.1 Merops nubicus | reverse complement strand
GGGACGGGCAGCGGGGCGGGGGATGGATTTGAATGGTCCGCAAAACGTGTTGCTGTGGGATGCTGAGGGCTTTTTTTTCCCCAAGAGCATGTCAGGATCCCGAGAAGCACCGCGTCCCGCCTGACGGTGGTTCAGACAGAGCTGCCGTGCCCTCCCTGCTGCTCCCACCGCCCTGGGAGCTCTGGGTGCTGGATCACACGCCGAGCCCTGGCTCGGAGCACAGGGGACGCGA
>NW_008612107.1:0-13741 GCF_000691845.1 Merops nubicus | reverse complement strand
TGCACCGCTGACAGTGCCAGGCAGGAGCCCCTGGGGACAGGAGTGCTTGCTGCACCCCCATTACCCTCCCCAGGCACCCCCCCATCAAAAGTGTCATTTTCCCATCCCACAAAGGAGCTGAGCAGGCAGCCCGGCCTGCCCTGGGCCAAGGCAAGAGGTATTTGGGGCAGAGAATGCAGCCATTTGCAATTCAAGAGCCCCACAGAGTTGGTCTCTGCTAGGAGTGGGGAAGAGGAGCTGCTCCATCCCCTTGGCCAGGCAGCCTTTGCTTACGGTTTCTCTTCCTGGGCTGGAACCCATGAACCCCTTTTCCCCCCTTGGACTGGGGCAACAGTGCCACCACAGCAGAGGTCCCTGGCAGGGGAGGACCAAGACACCAAATTACCACCGCTGCTGACAGTGCTGGCCACTCTGTCCCCACAGGAGATCATCGATCTCACCTGTGAGGACACAAGCACAGATGCAGTGCCATGGAGCAGCATCACCATCATCGACCTGACAGAGGACACATGCAGCCCTCCCCACACCACCAGCTGGGCTGACCAGGGCCCCGGGCAGGCAACTGCTGCACTAGCAGCACACACATCCCATCCACATCTCTTCTCCACCACCATCGTGAAAACTGAGGTGAGGGCGGTGCAGAGCCCTGCAGCACCCATGCACACTGGCCCCCCAGAGCCCATCGTCACCACAGACACAGCAGAAAGCTGCTCCTCCCCAAACTCCGACAGCCACAAATCCTCCAGCAGCCTGGAGCAGAACTGCAGCGCTACGACTTGCAACAGTGACTTGGGCTCTCTGGCCAGCGTGCAGCTGGACTCAGATCTGCTGACCCTGTCCCCATCCAGCCTGGACATCAACTGCAGCTGCACAGCCAGCCACCCAGAGGAAGAGACTTCCCCCAGGTGCCAGCAAAGGGAGCTGTCCCCAAGGCTGAGCCCTGCCCCAGCCATTTCCACAGGCCCTGCAACAGCCCGAGGGCCTTTGCTGGAGGCAGGTGACTTACCTTCATACAAAGCAATCCAGCAAGTGACCCCAGCCAGGACCAAGGCTGACAGCAAGGCCTGGCTCAACAAACTGCACTATTTCAGAAGGACAGGAGTCCAGCACCTCTTCCTCCAAGACATAGCACCCAACAGGGAAACACATCAGGTAAATGGGGTTCAGAGCAGCTGCTGCCAAGCTCAGTGGGAGCCTGCTCAGAGCATCCCCTGTGGTAGAGGATGGAGCTGGGGCAGCCCCCGCTCCACTTCCCATTTTCAGGGAAGCTTTGCCAGGCAGTTGGGATCTCTGGTTATTGTGGTTCCCTTCACAGTGGGCCCCACATCACACCTGGGTCCCTCTGCGTTGAGCAGAGCCAGCTTTCACCTATTGCATTGCCTTGCCCACAGCAGAAGCCTGAGCTGATCCCCAGCGGGAAGCTGAGCATGGTGCGCACCACCATAGAAGAGAACTTTGTGGAGGGCACCTTGTATTTCCTGAGCAACTTTGTCTCCCGCCAGTACTATCCCTCCAAAGAAATAGTGTCCCACTTGATCAGAGAGATCCTGTTGAACCCTCGCCAAGAGGAGATGCTGAAAGACACCTATATGCTGCTGATGAAGATCCAAATGTACGTATTCCCTTTGCCGTAGCGCCCTGAGGCTGGCTAGGTGCTCCAAGGGGCCTGTCCAGCATAGAGGTCCTCTGTGGTCCTCACACTCAGAACAGGGAGCAATTTCCCCTATGACCCAGAATGATCCTCCTGTTGTAGCAGACGCACACCCCAGGCTGAGGGTGGGTCAGGGACAGCCTGTGAAACCAGGGACCCCTCCAGGACAGAGGAGTGTGTTTGCTGTGCTCCTGAAGCACAGATCTCATTCTTCACTGCCACAACATGGCAGAAAGGCCTTCCCTGGGCTGCAGCAGGGGCCATGGGCTGGAAGTGGCTGGAGTAGTTCCTCTGCTGCCCTCAGGGTTCTCACAGAGGGGCACACTTTTGTGGCCACAGGCCAAGGAGTCCTGGGGCTCTCCATGGATTACAGCCACAGTCAGGTGCTTCCAAAAAATGAACATCATCAGAGGAGAAGGGGAGGGCACAGCTGGAGAAGGCAGGGCTCTGAGCACCTGGGGCCAGGAAAGGCTGGGAAAGGCCCAGAGGCTGCTGTGCCTCCAGGCAGACAGTTGGGCAGTTCAGCACAAATGGACAGTGTTGTCCTTGCAGGCTCCATCCAGCCAACGCTGACACAGTGGGATGGGATTGGATGCTGCTGAAGTACATCATGGAGGACCAGGTACTTGGCACCACATAAGTCACACTGGGCAGGGGTCATCCAGTACATGGTGCCCGAGGGTAAGCATGGCTTCACACAGCCACGCTGTGCTGTGGAATGGGACAGTCCAACATGGTCTTATTGCAGCCACTGAGGGCAAGTGGCCACTGGGTATCCTGTACTTATCCGTGCTGCTCCTGAACTGACTGCACATCCATAGACAGGTGGTCTCACCTGAAGAAGGCACAGCAACAGATAAAGCCTTCATGGGTCACAGCCCTGATGTGATGGTAGAACACATCCAGCAGTGCCCCTAGGGCATGGCCTGAGCCAAGCAGTACCTCAGCCCATTCTCTGAGACAGCCAAATTCCCTGGTGCTCCCTGTCCTGTGGCTCTGCCAGGTTCATGCTATCTCCATCTGTCCTCAGGAGAAGCCCCCTGGCCGGCTCCTCTTCCTGCAGTATGTGGTGCAGACCCTGGAGGATGACTTCCAGCAGAACCTGAGATTGCGCCTGCTGCCAAGGTCCATTGCCAAGAAAGTGCTTTCATGTGACAAGTGCTTCAGCAACATCAAGTAAGGGACACCTCCTCCTCCTCCTCCCCTGTTCTCTAACCAGATGCTGAGAGGCAGGGGCTCAGGGAATACTTGTTGAGACTCCAGGTCAGACTTTCCCAGGAAACCAGCCTGGGAGACAGAGGGAAACATAGGGCCCAAGTATAAAGAACAGGAGCAGGTCCACAAAAGCAAACTACCAGAGGTGATGCAAGGCATTTCCAGCCACAACCTAGCTGGGTTTTCCTAGGCGTGAGGTCAGATTTGCATTGCTCAGGACAGGACTGAGAAGGATGCAGTCCTGTTAGCAAACATATAAAGCTGCTGCTCAGCAGAGCTATCCCCTAACCTGTCCAAGTGGGTGGGACATACTATTCATCCTCAGGGTACTTCCTCAAGACCCTTGTGAATCTAGAGGTCAGAATGCAGCAAAACCAGGCCTGTCCCCACTGAAGTTCCTGTTTCTGTCCCAGGGAGGTGGTTGAATGGTTGGTTGCAGCAGTTACAGGAGTCGGGTTCTCCCAGCCCCCGGAGCAGCCGCAAGAAACCGCATCCTCTTCCGCAGAAGCAACGACTGAACACAGCTCATCTGCACCCTTGCTGCCCAGCACTGACCAGGCAGAGGTGGTTCCACCAGCTTTCTTCGCCCAGAAGTAAGCCCCAGAAGTCCTGACTCCCTGCTGGCATTATCACAGAGCCCAAGTCAGGGAGAAGCCAAAGTCTCTTCCTGTCAGGTCAGGGAAGCCAGGCTGTACCTGTGACCAGTTTTGCTAGTCCTCCTTTGGGGCAGACAGACTTGGTAAGCAAGAGACATCCACACCTTGTAGAAAACTAGTTCAGTACATGTCTTCTTGCATGCAACATAAGGGTGGAGCTCTTGGCCCACAGCTCCGACTGCCCTGTGCTGCTCCAACACTGAGAACAGTTCCTGAGACCTCCCAAGGGCCCATCTGGGGATTAGCTCTGCTTCTAAGAGCATCAGATTCAAGAGACACCAAACCTAGCCTGCTGTGTTCCCCTGCATCCCTCACCGGAAGGCACAAGGCTGAACTCTGTGCCTTCTCCATTGCTTTACTTTGCAAGCCAAGGGGCAGTGTCTCCTAGTGTTGGCTGTCTCTCCAACCCAGGGTGATGCTCCTGCTCCAGCGGATGTTGCACATTGCAGTGGAAGTGGACAAGTCTCCCAACTGCAGCTCCTGTAAGATCGCAGACGTGATGTTCCCGTTCATACTGAATATTCCCCTGAGGAACCAAAGGTGAGACAAACATGTGCAAGGCAGCATCTGCTGTGTGGGCAATGGCCTTTTTCCCCAATTCACATCCAAGTCTGGATGCATAAAGTACCATGAGGTATAAAAGACAGGCTCATTTATGTCCCAGCCAGCAAGAGCATGGCTGTATCTCCACTGGAGATACAACATCACCAGGAGAATGCATCTACCCAGCTGCTGTGTGAGAACAGTTGCTTTTCACACTTGTTAAAGCTGCAGGACCTTAAAAGTTCAAGAAGGGTCTGAAAAGCAGCACTCTGCATCAGCATGGTCACATACTGGCAAATGCATCACTGATTCCCAGGGGCAGCCAGGTACCTCCTCAGAAATACAACAGTTCCTACAGCTTTGCTTTGACATCCTTTTGTTTGCTGCTCTAGGAAATGCAGAATCTGAAGCCAAAGCACAAGGGCCTGACTGGCTCCAGCACAGACACGAGACCACTACATCTGCAGACATTTCAAACCCATGTTTGCCAGCCCCAGCAGACAGCCCTTTTGGACCCTTTTAGCAGAACTCTGAGCACACAACAGGTCTAATTAAGCCAAACTGACTCTAACCAAGCTATGGCTCCTCCTAGGACAGAACCCTTACATCTGGCTGCCCGCTGACTCCACGCTTCCTTGGCTGCCCTCCCTGCAAGTCAGCGGGAATGGGTAACTCCCACACAGGCTGCTGGGCAAGGATAAGTCAAGCAGCTAAGCTTGCTTCACAGATCCTACACTGCCCTCAAGTTGCCACAGGTCAGACCTAAGGGCATAAAGATGTCCATGGCCAAACTGCATAATGTTCTCTGTCATCTGGTGGTTTTCCCTCCACTGTACTGCTGGACAGCCCCTGCAGTCACCCCACATCTGCAACAGATCAGCACCAGCAGGACACCAGTAAAATGCTTTAGCAGTCATCCCTGGTCAGACTGCAATACCTCCCCAAGAGTAAATCCCTTTTGTCTTCCAGGGAAGCTTTCTTGAACACCATGGAGAGCCATCTCCTGCGCTGCAAACTGCTAGAACTATTGTTCCAGCATAGTTGTGATGTGCCCACGACCTTGCCCTTGTCTCTGGCCAAGATCCTGTACTTCTTGAGCCATTTCTCTGTCCTGCTGCCATACCAGGTATCCAGTCCAGCCTCTCCTTTGTCCTTGTTTTCCCCTGAGAAAACCTGTTCTCATAAATACTCAAATACTGTCTCTTGTCATAGGATGAAACAGAAACGTGGCAAAGATGGGATGAGATGCTGCAGTATTCGAGTTTGCTGCTGCTGAGTTACCAGAATGTAATACTAGGTAAGCAGCTTGTTCTGGCCTGAAAAACACCACCTCATCAAGAGGCTGTGGTAGAACACCCAAAGTACCCTTCCTCCTCTCTTCTCACTCCTGAACTTGCGGCCACATAGAAAGATAATGTGCCTCTGTCCACGCTATTAACTATTCCCAGCAGTCAGAGCCAAGAAGTGATGTTGCATCAAGCAGAGCACCCAACTAGCTTTGCCAGGTTTGGCCCCTAATAATAGCCTGCTTCCTAAAGGATCAGTCCCAGCACTGGGAAGTACACAAGGGGGTGCTTTGTACCTGCTGTACTCTAGGTGGCATACACAGTGGGTGGAAGAATAGGGTGGTTTAGGAGGAAGAGAAGTCAATGGAGGGTAAAGCCAGGACATATTCTGCAGTTAAGTGGACTGGACAGGGAGCAGCACCCACAGTAGCATCAAGGATAGCCATGAGAGGATCAGCAGTTCCCAACAGCACCTCACCACAGCGCAGTACTGGCTGCAGCATGCTGCAATCTCCCCCAGACAGGTCAGGCAGCCCACTGTGTGTTGCCTCTGCTCACCAGCATCTCCTCCTGCAGAGCACTTACGGAGCCCACTCGACGACCGGATTGACTTGATTGTTCAGAAAGCCAAACCCAAGCTCCAGGTCAGCGATGGCATCAGCCATGTGGACATTCAACTAAAGATGGAGGACTTCATCAGCCGAATGCAGCATCTCCTGGGGCAGCCTTTTCCCCTGCAAATCACAGAGAAATTGCACATGCTTCAGGAGTTGCTCCTCATTGTCTCCACTATCTGATGGAGGCAACCGCTGCGGCACGGCGCACAAAGAACTTCACCTTTCCTCTATAAAACCCCACTGAGATCCCATCTCACACTGCAGTCTCAAGTGTCATACATCATGTGGGTTTGTTTATACATTTCTTCAGAAGAAGTGTCTGGTACACATGGTTCTCAGTTTCCTTTCAAATTTACCTCATCTTGTAGTTTTGTACAAGGCAGTTTTGTACACTCCTAAAAACTAAATTATTCTCGTATTTGCCAAGACCTTTCCATCTTGGTGCCAACCCTGCCCAAAGGAAGTGCAGAGCTCTGGCAACTGCACCTTGGGATAGCACTAGAGTAACACAGCCATAAACTGCCAGTAGTTCACACAGCAAGCAAAATGCCAAAGCACCTGTTCAGTATTTAGGTAAAGGTACCAATATTAAAGAAAAAAAAAGCAGGTGTGGGCTGCAGTGAGGGCATTCACAGTGCAGATCCCCAGGCCACACTGGTCAGTCCTCCAGAGAAAACTTCTGTTCCAGATACACTACTTTTTCCAAGGTGATTAGCATGTCAGGACAGAGGACCAGACAACAGCACCAGCTGAAGAGGCTGTGCCTCTTCCAGAAGGCACAGAAGTGCCTGCAGGGCAGGGAAACCTTTGTGTTGGGGTGAACATTCAAATACACCACCCTCAACTCGCAGCCAAGGTCGATCAGGCATTTCTAACAAGTCTCCTCACACACTTCATAAGCAACAGACCAAGGACCTCCATTCACAAGGATTTTATTTTCTTTTAACAAACAAAAAGAATCACACATTAGACACATGGAGACAACAAATAAATTAATGTCAAATTAGACTGATTGCCAAGGTGCAAACAAGCAGTGACAGTGGAAACTGCTTGATTAGGTGGGAGACTTTCAACAGAACATCACTGGCAGTGCTGTTGAGGCTTGAGAGGAGCAGAGCCACAAAGCACACTCTCCAGAGGGGACAGCAGCTAGCCAAGCGAGCCGACCGTGCCTCACCCTCTGGGAGGAATGTTTGGTTTAAGGCAGCAGAAACCCCAGAGCTCAACGTTCCTGGCTGTTCAGTAACCACTGCATAATGCCCTGGCAACAGAAAAGTCTCCAGCACCAGACAAGGCTGTCGCTGCCAACTCACTGCTACACAAAGCCTGCTGCTGGCTCAGGGAGCTCTGCAAGGCAACCACAAGACCACAAGAGAGGAGACTTGTTTGCCACAGGACAGGTGAAGGTTACAGAGCAACACTGCCTATAATGCTTAACGGGTTAGCGGGTAGCCAGGAGTTTCTTCCACTTTCCATGAACACAAGTGTTAAGCTGTTCCCAGTAGCTGGCACTGACTAGGCCAAAAATTCCATACAGCTATATGACAGCAGGGAGGAGCACTTAGCTTCCACCTGCCCTTAGTCCTCCCCCAGTCCTGCAAAATGCTTTTAATGCTGAAGAAACAAAAAGCCTTATTGGAGAAGTGCCCCTGGTTTTGAATACACTTCTACATGACTCACGCAAGATGTTAGGGAAAAAAAAAAAAACAAAACAAATAAAGCAGCACCCAGACTGCCAGGCATCTCTTAAGTCTGTTGTCTGGGAGGAGGCAGGACAGTGTTGTTTTGCAGAAAGTACAGAGGATGATTACTTGGTTCAACCCACACCAGCTCTGGTCATTTCCACCTTTCTGGAGAAACATGAAGAGTTGGAAGAAAAGCAACACTGTCAAGCCCCATGACATTCTGCTCCCTGCCATTCTAACAAGAGCATCTTGGAATGGTCACTGCTCCACTTTTACTTTAAAAAACTCCAAGGACAAAGAAATACTAGCTGTTGAACTACAAGGTTACACAGGATAGTAAGGGAGTGCCACATTTAAGACTGACCCACCACATTCCCAGAGCAACTTCCTTCTGGCAGTTAATGGTCCAGTTTTCAGTCCTTGTTTTCATAGTTTTCTGCTGGTGTTCTGTATATGCCAGACAGAACCACAGTCCTCCTGAGGGTACTTCAGCACTGAGCAGAGCAAGACAATCAGACCACAGGCAGACAAGCCAGCCTGCTTGCACACCACATGCAGTCCTGTCCCACAACACATGGTTTGAGGTTTTACTGCACATCTAGTGCAGCCTAGCAGACCCAACTGCTGTGAGACAGCAGACAGGATGGATCACATTGCTTTAGTACTAGTGCAGAAGTTTTTCCAAGCCTGGCTTTAGGAGGGCAGCCACAACCATTTCCTTTTCTGAGATGAAGAGCTGGAAGGGAGACTTTCCTATTTTGCTGCAGCACAGTGGGATAGGGAAGCAGCACCTAAGACACCCTGCAGCCCACTAAGGACACCAGAAGCATTCTTCCTAGAACCCAGTGGGAGTGAGCACATTCAGATCCCGAGGTTTGATGTTATGGGAACGTGAAGATTGTTTCCTCCCTTCTGTGACTGGAATGTCCATTTTGGGTGGCTTGAAGGTGACTGGATCCTCTGGCATCCTAGTAGCCTGAGCACGCATCAGCTCCATTGGGGATGGCTTCTGGGCACCCTTATAGGATTGGATGGTAAATCCTCCTGATGAAAAAATAATCACAGCAAGTAAGAGGTTGTAGAATTACCCAAATCCTTTTTCCTCTGGTGCCAGGAGTGAGCAGTGTCACCAATGCCCCACACTGCAGGAAGTTTACACAAGACCTATCAGCCTCATGTCATTGAAAGCCTGTTCCAAATCAGCAGCTGGCACTTCAGTTCTGGTTCCACCAGACAGAGTAAAAAGCTGTCACCTTCACACCTTGCCCTTTCACTGCAGCTCAGTGTAAGTTATTTCTACTTTGAGGTAAAACCTATGCCAAATATCTAACTGCTTTGTAGTTAGGCACAGAAATTATATGAATAGCACACATTCACAAAGTAACAAAGCAAAGCAGGATAAGGCTCCAGAAACAAACAGCTAGCAAGTTTGTTGTGTGACAGCTCTCCTTGAGCTCTTGCAGGCCAGGTCTCGCAGACCAGGAGATTTGAGAGGACATACCTGGATCACTGGTGCGTTTCTGCATGGCTTTAGGTCCAAAAAAGCTCCATCTTTCAGATGGCAATTTGTCCCCACCAGCTTCCAGGGCAAAGTCTGGGCCAGTGATAGAAGTAGAGGATCCCTGACTAAACCAACCCCTGGAGAAAAATCATTGAGACAAAGCATGAGAATAAATACTTCAAGTGGCCCCACTGTGCCAGGAACTTTTACATAGAGTTATTGGGGCAATCTAAACAATCTTAATAGTTTTGTTACCACCCAGGATGAACTTATATATGCTCAAGTTCCACAAGCTTTCAACATTTGGATCTATCCAACACAAATCCACAGGCAGGCTCTGAATTTTGCCCCTTAGACAGTCCCTTGCTGGATAAGGAGGTTATTTGTAGCAGCTCCCAACTCAACAGCCTGCAGGAAACCAAAGGAGGCAGTGGTTTGCCAGAACAGAGTACCTGGATTTATGCTTGGGAGAGGAGTGGGGAGTGCTGCTTGGAGTGGACTGAGCAGAAGTAGTCTGTCTGTCATCTTTTGTCGTCTCTCCACTCTGCATTTTTAGCTTCTGTTAGGAGAGGCAAGAGAAACACAGAAGCAACAGAACTTAAACACAAGACCTGAGGAACAAACAGCTGGTTTTATTGTTAGAACTGGACAATTGTTTCTACCCCAGGCAATAAATGATTTAACTGTCACTTCATGTGAAGTTAAAACCAGTAGTACAATACTTGCACAGACGCCCTTCAGCTTCTTTCCACATGAGATATAAGCATTTTGGAAACCTACTGCAGCCAGGATGCTCCAGGCTAGAGAAGTGAAATAACACCTGCCCCTCACTCTACAATTCAGAGTCACTACTCAGCAGTAACACTGTCCACAGCAGCATTCACAAGGTGGCTGTGGATGCACTAGAGGCAGCATCAGTTCAGCCACCCAGGAACAAGTGTGAATGCCCCAGTAACCATTCCTCTTTCAGCACAAGTTCTAATGAAGGCGAGACCAGACCTCATACAGTCAGTACAAACTGAACTTCAAAGAAGTCACTCCAAGGGCAGTTATAGTTCAAACACCACCCAGCCATCTTGGAACATTTCCTGTGGCTACCCAAGCCACACTAATGCAATTCACAAACACTGTTATTGAAACTTTGACCTTGGGGAAGCACGCTTGGAGAGTTCTCTATTAAACTCCAACCGCAAGATTCCTGAGGACAACCAAGCTCATTGGAAACATGTTGACTCAAGACCTTTGTCTTTATTTCCAGTAAGAGGCAAGTCCAACTTCAACTACTAACTTCCACATCAGAAATGCATATTTTACAAGTTCTCTTGGGACAAACAGTTACAACAGTCAACTGCAGGGCACCACTCAAAGGTACAGCAAGAAAACAGAGTCTGCATAGGGATGCCCCCACTTGGAAGGACAACTGTGATAGCCTGACGTGACTGTGGAACATGGCAGATTCCAGAAAGAAGTTTCAGAACCATAAAGGCTAATACTAACTTTAAAATATGCAACCTTTTGTACACAGTGAGCTAAAAGCCTTCAGAGGAAGCAGTTTAAGGAGAGTCCTTGGAACACATTCCAAAAGTAACGTCACCAGATGGGTGTTAAGCTAGTACACAGCCTGCAGGGAGGAAGCCAGTGGAAAACAAGCCTTACATGGACTGCTTCAGCCACTCGGTGATACTTGGTCTCCTCAGTAGTGAGGCCTTTGTGGGGAGTGTAGCCAGCATCCCTCAGCCCTGCCTGCTGCTCAAAGCGCTGAATGCTCTCCTGAGTCTGCTCTGGAATGGACAAAGCACATTCACACAGAAATGACACCACAAGCAGCTCACAGAGGCAACATCAGCAAAAAAATGTACCGCCCTTTTTTCTTCACTCGTGATCAGTTGATAGAAGCAGCAAGACAAGCAGAATACCTCCTTAGCAAGATGAAGCTAAGGAGGTGTTCTGACTTGATACAGATGAGCAGTGATCTGTCCCAAATCACCAGATGCATTAAAAATGCAACAGTTGTAACTAAACCATCTCACCCAAGCAGCTGCATCACTCCTAATTACAGCTTCCTCTATCTAGGAGACCCCAATAAACTGGACATTTTAAGTGGGCCTCTAGATTCAAGGGAGTTTGTTTTTTTGTTGGCCAAAAAAAAAAAATCTTCTGAAAGGCTGTCTACACTAACTTATCTGACAGTCACAGCCTTGCAGAGCAGGTGGTAAAGGCTCAGTGATTCTAGTTTAGGTGAAATAAGCTATTTTGGACAAATACTGAGCCAGGATCTAAAACACTTGATATCAACTTCAGTTTTGGAAAACATTAAGTGCTTTCCCCACACCCACAACCAGCATAAGATATTCACTCCCTAGTGGAACTAAAAAAGCCAAAAGGCCAATGTCTTCTTTAAAAGAGGTAGCACTTCTCATGTCAATGTTATTTGCAGAGATAGTGCACTGCGTATGAGAAATCTAGGAGGAGCTCTGTCTGTATTTCCAACTTGTGACCAAACATTCTCCCTGGGAAGCACAGGCTGGGGGTCCTGAATTCTTACTGCACCAGGACATTTTTAGGCCATTGTGGTTTTAACCAGATGGGCATTTCATCATTAGGCTGGAACAGGAGCTGCTTTCCAGAAGTTCTGATGCAGTGGTTATTTCTGAGCCAAGACTAAAAGTCCAAACGCATAGCTGTTCCAAAGCACAGGTCTGCAAATCTGGAAGCCTTTGGAAAGATTGCTTGGAATAAAAGATAAAGCTCAGACCCAGCTGCTAAAAGAAGAGGCAGCAGGGACAGATTAACACATGAATGAGTCCTCTCATTGCAAATGGGCATGTCTTCCCTGCAAACATAACTGACCCAATTTGATTTTAAAGCATCATGATTTATGAGCTTTGTTTTTTTAAAAGTGCTCCTGTTAGCAAGACAGCTGCTGCTCCTGCTATTAACAATCATAATGCCAGCAAGGGCTCCATTAGCACAGCACATCAGCTCTCCACACCACTCGGGTGATTTTAGAGCTTTACCTGTCACTCAGAAATAACAAGTTAATAAGCAAACAGGGCAGCAGCAGCAGCTGCCTCCGCACTCCACTAACAAGGTGGCATGGACTGCAGTGTCCTATCAGCAGATAACATACCCTGCCCCCCTCCCTCATCACCCACCACCAGCACATGGAAACACAGGCAGCAAGTGCAGCCGATTCCCTAGTTCCTTGCTTCCTTCTAGAAGCATCCTCAAAAAAAACTCAGACAGCTCAAAAGCTGAGTCAATCTGAACCCACAAGCTGTCCAGGAGCTCTGCTAGTTCCCTTGAGGCATTACCAAGCCAGCACCCTCCTGTGCCCACACCCCACTAGCCACCAATGTAGAGATGAGAGTTCTTACTTGTCATGAGAGAGTTCATGATGATATGAGTGGCCTTGGCCTTCACCACAGGTACCTTGTTCACACTTTCAGTGGATGAAGAAGGAGTTATGACAGGTGCATTCATGTTAGCATCCCCTTCCTCCATCTGTGGGGAGGAAGCAGAGTACAGTTTAAGATGACAAAGTACCTCAGCCTCTTACCAGGACACATCTCTAACTACTCACACAGAACACAAGGCCCAGCTGCTCTAGTAGTGAGCCTTCATCCCATGGAATAAACCTGTACACTGTTCTCACTGCAGCCCAGGAACATTCAGAGCTTGAATCTTATAATTATTTGCAATGAGCAAGCAACTTGCATCCAACATGTGAAAATGCACCTGGCTCAGAGCCAGCAAGCTGTTAGTCTAAGTACAGAAAAGGTCAACAGGAAAAAAACAGAGCATATCTACTTCCATTCTCATAACAGCAAACTCTAGGTCAGCTAGGCAAGAGCACCGTCCCACAGACAGCTCAGAAACACAAACCATCACAGAACAGCAGTCACATGGGTTAGAGGCTGGTGTTTAGCTCTTGTTCACCCCCACACTGCTTTTACCCATCTCTTGCTCAGCCTACCTAGTGGGCACAGCTCTACCACTGATCAGGAGACCCCAGCAACAAAGAATCAGAAAAGGAATGCTAGAAAACGAGATCCTGTGAAACACAGACTTCCTCCTCCTAACACAGGAGCTGTTGTTCCATAACTGGACAATTTGCTTTCTCTGCCAGACCACAACTGTAGGTTTTCTTTCCCAAGATTTTTAAACAAAATGAGATGAAAAACAGAAGTACAAAAGGATACAAAGTTATTTATTTCAGTTAAAGAACATTTAACTTCACCTCAAACTCCTCTGAATTGAAAATTTGCACTCAGTGCATCCCCAGAGTAATTTCATAGAACACTGTGTTAGACAGGACCTTTACAGATCACCTCGTCCTGGCCTCCTGCTGCAGCCAAGGGCATCCCTCACTAGAGCAGGCTGCTGGAAGCCTTGTCCCACCTGGCTTTGAACTCCTTCACAGAGGGAGTATCCACAGCTCCTCCAGGCAGCCTGTTCCAGTGCCCCACCACCCTCACGGGGAAGAGCTGACATCCGACCAAACCGATCTTTTGTCCCGGTTTAACTACGCCCGGTTACAGCCTGCAGTTTTTCTACCCACGAACGCCTCCCGTAAGCGAGCGGCCC
>NW_008612106.1:0-975 GCF_000691845.1 Merops nubicus | reverse complement strand
AAAATTAAAATAAAATAATTTTATGGAAGAAAATAAAGTTAAAATATTTTAGCTACCGGCTTTTCCTGAATTAACGCATCGTAGAGGCCTTAGTAATATTTTTGTGACTCAGAACTGAATAACACTTCCTAAAATTTAAATTGTGTCCTTGTCCTAGGTAGTTGACAATCCAGCAAATCAATCCAGTAAATATCAGATTAGGCGTAAACCGATGGTTAAAGAGGCAAAATAAATTTAGATTCTTAAAAAGATCAATGTAATTGTTAGAGTGATAGCAAGTAATAATGCTTGATTTGATTTTGATATTTTTAAACATTTTGTCCCTGCTCATTGTATGAGGGTTGGACTAAATGGCCTTTAGAGGCCCCTTCCAACCCAATGCATTCTATGATTTGTCCATCAAGGAACAGTCTATTTTCAAAAACCCTGTTTTTGCAAAAAAAGCATTAAGATATTTTTACTTTCTTCCAAAAAAAATTATGGTTTCTTGGTCTAGATAGCTCAGTGATCACAAGGACTAGCCTGCTTTGCTGGAAACGTGTGCCTCATTTTTAACTTGCTTTGGTTTCTAAAAATGTCAGCACCTTTTCCTCTGGCAGGCGTATTTATGTCTCTCATGAGGATTTATTAGTGCTTGATATACAAACTGACTCTGCATCTTTTCTCAAAGTCTGAAAAAGTGCATGACTGGATTTTCTCCCTGGCCATCTATTTTCACAGAGACCACATCCACCCTTCTACAAGGTTCGTTTAAAATCGCAAAACTGTACAAGAACTATTAGGAGAAACTGAACAGGTAGAAAAAAATATACTGAAAACACATTCACATTAAGTCTTGTGTCCATGGAATATCATATTAAAAATTTAAAAAAAAAATACCTTAAAAGCATTGTCTGTTGTCCTGTTTTATTCTGAAAACCCATTTGTAATATTAATAGTTGTTTTAAGACCTTTCTATACATATTTTAGAAATGT
>NW_008612105.1:3633-4320 GCF_000691845.1 Merops nubicus | reverse complement strand
GCTGCAGAGCCGTCCCTGGGCACTCCCTCCGTGTTAGGGGACTGTGCGTCCGCGGCACCCGCGATAGTTTTGGGAATCGGTCAAACTGCGCGCCTTGGAGAGTGGAGACTGGGACCTGTTGGCAAATATGGGGATGCCCGAGAGCGGCCTGACTATGACCAAAGATACAGGAGGATATGCGGGGGGAGGAAGTCAGACTGACGTGACAGCTTCTGAGGAAGATAGGTGGGCTGATCAGGATGACTGTGGGGCCCTGCAGGGGGGTGCCCACGCCTATCCTGTGTATAAGCTCCTCCAAATACGGGTCAGTCTGACAGACATGATGTTATAGCATGGAAGGTCATGCAGGATATCCAGGCTAAGGTAGCAAAATATGGACTTGGTTCTCCTAAAGTCATGCAAGTTCTCAGAGTAATAAACACTGACCTGCTTGCTCCATTTGACATTAAACATCTGGGTCAGGTGTTCCAACCTGTGCAGTTTGCAGTTTTTGAGACCACTTGGAGACCAATGGCTGACAAGGCTGAAGCAGAGAATAGCTGACTGCCTCCAGATGATCCCAGGTATGCAGTTGGACCAAGTGCCCTTATGGGAGTGAGTGTTTTTTATAACCCTGATCTCCAGGCTACCTGGGACCCTCGGATCCTTGAACAGGCTCAAAAGATTGGCATGGGAGCCTTGCTAAAA
>NW_008612105.1:0-1791 GCF_000691845.1 Merops nubicus | reverse complement strand
AAGGTCTGGGTATGGGATCTAACCACTAAGTGGGAAGGCCCGTGCGAGCTCACTGCTTGGGGTCGTGGGTATGCACGTGTCTCCACAGGTACTGGGGTACAATGGATTCCTGCAAGATGTGTTCACCCTGACCTGCGACACCAGAAGCAGAATAAGGCCAACAGGCAACCTTCAAATGATGATGATGACCAAGATACTGATCATCAGTTGGATGGTCCTTCTACAAGCAGAGAATGAACATTCTATCCTTTATTTTGTTTCTAGAATAGTGAGTGTTAAGACTGTATTAGAATTAGTAACTAATGTAGAGTTGGACTTTTTAGATGCTGGTGCATGGATATGATTGTGAAGAAACTGATGGTATGTAGTGGAGAATTTCTCCAACCACGTCAAGTCAGTGTCTGAATGGCGCTCCCTTTGTGCTGTGTTTGTTCTCCTTTCTGCAAGGGCCCTGTAGAGGATTATAAACACTGCCCTTTTAGTTGCAAAACAAAAAGGGGGAATTGTGGATGCTGACAGCCTGATCTGAGGTTATTTTCCACTGTTAGCTGTAGTCAGTAGGCTGCAGCTACTGCCTGTGAGAAATTTACTTTCCCACACACTGAGAGCTTGAGCTTTGAGAATAGAATGATAAACACCTGATAAACACACTGCATCTTGGCCTTGGTGAATGTTTGGGTTCAGGGACCAATGAATGTACCGTAGCAACTTAGTAGCCAATAAACCTGTAACAGGAATGTCAATAATCCAATGAATCTATACAAGATGCTTACTGTAATAAAGTTTAGACCATTTCTTCACCTTCTGATACTGGAGTCTATGTGTCGCCCAGACCGCCTATACAGTGACACACCTCTTGTATGAGGACAGGCTGAGGGAGTTGGGGCTGTTCAGCCTGGAGAAAAGGCGGCTCTGGGGGGACCTTATAGTGACCTTCCAGTACCTGAAGGGCCCTACATGAAGGCGGAGGAAGGTCTATTCAAAAGGGTTTGTGAGGATAGGACAGGGAGTAATGGTTTTAAACTAGGAAAGGATAGATTTAGACTGGACATTAAAAAAAAAAGTTCTCATATAATATAAGAATGATGGATCACTGGAATGGGTTTCCAAGAGAGGTCGTGGAGGCCCCTTCCCTGAAGTCATTTAAGGTCAGGCTCGACAGGGCCATGGGCAACCTGACCTAGGTAGAGATGTCCCTGCTTGTGAAGGGAGGTTGGACCAGATGACCTCTAGAAGTCCCTTCCAGGCTAAAACGTTCTATGATTCTATGAATGTTGCACCACTTAAGGTAAATAGTTAAATGAAGCCAAATTTTACCTGACCAAAGACAAAGCTCTGGAAAAGGGATACAAAAACTTAGGGTAACTTACTTCCCATATTCACCTTATAACACAGGCACTGGATTAAGTCAGTACTAGTGCAGCATAAGGTGCACACTGGATACAGGTTTCATGGTGCTGCTGTTGAGCTACCCTGGAGCTGATTTAAAAGCAGAGAAATAGGGTACAATCACTGTACCACAAAAAGAGGTAGTCAAAAGGTGAGTGCTTTGGGGAAGTCCTCTGCACCTGCTTAAATGGCTGACAAATTCAGCAGTCCCCCACAAAAGTATTACCAGCAAACTGCTCTGGGGTACACCAACTTATCCAGATCCAATGAGATATGTAAATGCTTATAGTACATCCATAGAAAAGAGCAGGGGATGATATAGGGCAATGCAGGGACAGAACCTGGCTGAGCTCACCTCAACTATTGCCACGAGTCAATCTTCACAACTGGATGCAACTCGCT
>NW_008612104.1:1223-6435 GCF_000691845.1 Merops nubicus | reverse complement strand
CCTTTGCTTTGGCTTTTGACTTGAGATCAAGCGTAGCCCCAGCTTAACCCCCCAATACTGCTTCCAGCAGGATTAACTCATCCCTGCCTGCAGACAGACGGGGTCTAATAGGATCAGAATTGCTTAAAAAAATAGAGAGATCTCACTAAAGCCTTGAAGAGGTGCCCGAAGCACCAGTTGACACAACAAAGTCCACCCAGAGGGAACAGCACTCCAGGGAGGAATCATCCCAATAACTCCTCCTCTAAGTACAAGGGTGGTGAGACACTGAAGCAGGTTAGCCAGAGAAATCATTGACACCCCATCCTAAGAAGTGCTCCAGGTCAAGTTGGATGGGGCTTGGAGCAAGGTGGATGTCCCTGCCCACGGGTCTTTGAAAGACTCTATGGACAGGCCTTGAAGAAACCTGACCTGAAGGTGCTGGGGAGTTGGACTGGATGATCTTTGAAGGACCCATCCACACCAAACCTCCTGGGATTCTACAAAACACAGCCCTTGGGACAATTTGCTTTACATTACAAGAGCAGAACCTTTCAGCTTGCAGCAAAACCAAAATCCACTCGGGTGCAGACACGACCGTGGGTCACTGCAGCAACCAAAGGAGAACTTTTCACCAGGAGCTTTGCTCCCACAAACCTACCCCCGTGTTTACCGACCTCAACCCCCCCCTTCACCCCTCCACAGGGTGACCCCCATCAGCCGAGCTGTGGGGTGACAACGGAGCAGCTGTGGGTGGTGTCAGGGCTTGGCTGCAGCAGGTTCCAGGAGTTCAGAAGCTGCTCTGCAGACCCGGCTCTCCCGGGGCCACGTTATTCCCCCAGGAATGTCACTCCTGGGCAGCACGTGTGGCTCCTGGAGGGGAGATTCTTGCAGGTAAAAGGGTGTAACGGCCTCGACACCGGTGTCATGTAAACTATGCTGCCGAGCCGCTGTCAAACCCTTAATTAGTTCAGCTAATTACTCATCTCTCAATTGGAAGGAACGCTGTTACTCCCCGGGAGGCTGGATGGGGCTGGCTCCACTGGGGACACTCTTCCTCCTGAGATCTCCCTCTGTCCTCCCCGTTGTGGAAGATGAGGCTGGGTGGGTGCCAAGCTCCCGGACACTGGGGAGACATCAGCGGGCTCCAGCTCACCTCAGGGCTCTTCCAGCTGGTTTGTGTGGCTCCCCTGTCTCCTCCTGGATGCCCCCATGCTCTGCCCCAAGAGCCCAGCCAACGGGGCAGCTGGACAGGCAGCATGGTTGCCAGCACAACGAGGGTCCCTCCTGGCTGTCACTTTTCTCACCACGTCCCAGCAGCAGCAAGTCCCCGAAATGGGTCGTCCGGATCTTTGTGAAGATCATTTTAAGCTTTTAAACATCTGGGGCTGAGATGCTTAATCTCGTGGGACAGATGGGGCACCCTCAGTCACACGGCACGGCCAAGTGCCTCCCCGGCCACGCTCAGCCCTCTCACAGCCAAAAAACAACCCCAATTTCCCAATTTTCTGCCAAAAATAAAACCCGCAGGAGCTACGGGGCTGTTGAACTCTGAAATCAAATCTACAAGTGAAGGCAGCAAGTGCCACGGGTCAGAGGCTGGTGTGGGGGATCCTGCCCCCTTCCCTGTGTTCATCCTCAGGGGAAATCAAGCGACTCATCAACGACCTGCAGGAGGGGGCTGGGCCAGGTGACAGCATCACCCGGCGAGCTCCTGACCAGTTTGGTGAAATCCAGGTTTTCTGTTGGCTTCTGCCTGGGGGAGAAGCAAAACTGGAGGCACACGTGGTGTTTGGGGAGCAAAAGCAGAATTCCCAGCAGAGGCAGCTCCTGTGGCCTTGTGCTGTCACCTTCATCCTCCTCACGTTCTCTCACACGAGTTTTTCCTACCCTGGCCAAAAGCAACAGGCTGGGACAGGCGAGCACACCCCACGTGGGGTTTCCATACCAAAATGGTAGAAATGAGATGTAAATAGTTCAAAAAAAATAATCACTGTGCATCCTAAGCGACTCCTCAGAGTCATCTCCCCCTCTTCCTCCTGGGCATCAACTCCAGACCTTTAAAATTAAGCTTCAACTACCTAAAAATCCCCCAGAGGTGGAAGGTGTGGGAAGCGCAGCGGCGTAGGGGCAGGTCTCAGGGGAGCACTGGGGCACCTGGGGGGATCTGCCCTGGGCAGCACGCAGCAGCCAGCCCCTCTCCAGCCTGTTCTTCTGCACGTGCTGGGGAGGAAAGAACAAACCCACCCCCAGACTCAGAGCCAGGAAGCACAGAAGGCTTCCCACCCACCCTGCTGGAGGATTTGGGGCGCGCTCACCCTCCAGCCTGCGTGTCCTCAGCTCCTCACCTAGCTCAGCCCAAAGCAGCAACGTCCTTTCTGCTCTGCTCAGGGCCCAGGAAGGGAAAGCCCGTGTCACACAGCACTGGCTCTCCTTCAGTCCCCTAAATCCCTGAGTCAGGAGTTACTCATTTACACCACAAAGTCCAGCGGGGAGGACCAGGAAGAAGGGACCTGCTCTGTTGACTCCCAGCAACCTCGGGGGAATTCAGCTCGTTCTCCTCTCAAAAAACTGGCAGCAGACCCAAATACAAGGAAAGGGGGGGGAAAAAATAGGTATTTTCCACCCCTAGATGCCTAAAATCTGGGTACAACCACAGCCACCGGCAGCGACAGCTCACAGTTTTTTGAGTCTGGCCTGCCAGTAACCTTGGGCAGCTGCTGGCACCTCACCCAGCTCTCCACGCTCCCCCCAAACGCTCTCCTGTGTTGCAACACCCCCAGAATTAACAATTATCTTCATTAAGCAGCTTCCCCAGCTCTACTAAACGGGAGACAAAGCTTCCCCCATGCTCTCTGTGGCGCTCACCAGGGTCAGGAAGGCCTCGGGTGGGTGCTGCAGGAGGAGAAACTCCAGCTTGGGACCCCACGTCACTGGTGAGTTTTTGGCACAGCTCTTCGTTTCCTTCAGGGCTGACCTGCTGCAGCTCTCCCCAGGTCAATGGGATCCTCTCCAACTTGCTGCCACAGCTGCCCAGGGCACCGAGTGCTCCAGGCAGCACGAAGCCAGGGGTTAAAATAATGGGAGGAACAGTGTTCCTGCTGGGAAATTGGGCAAAATTCAACCCAGAGTGCAGGGCTGTGAAGGATAAATGGTTCTGTCCTTGCCTACACCTTGTCTGTGGAGTGGTGACTGGCTGGACCACAGCCCACTGTGGCATAAGCCTCTCCATCCTGCACGGTCCTGTGCCCAGCACCCCTCTGAAGTTGGCATTTTTAAGAAAACCAAGTGTTTAGCACAACTATTTCAATCTCAATAAGTGAAGGCTCTGAAGCAGAAGCCTGGCTAGGCAGAGGCAGGTGAACAGGCAGCCCTGCAGCACCCCGAGGGGATGCAGAGCAGCTTCAGCACTTTGCCTTCTGGGTGTAGTAACAGCACCAAAAATCCCCCTGCAGCCACACGGCCACGGGGTCCCCAGAGGTGCTGGTGCCCCGACCAGCCCTGGCTGCCAAAACTACAGTCCCTCTGCAAGGGGCAAACCTAAACCTGCCCGAAGGGCTGAAAAAAACCTGCCCCAAAACCAACCACAAAGCTTAAAAATGGCAGGACTGGGTTTGGCATTCTGCTTCTCCAGGGAAGGCACGTGGCACAGTCCCCCCAGGGTGGCAGATTCAGAGAGTCCAGAGGCAGCCACGCTCCTCTTGGGCACTTCACTGGTGGCCTCATGGAAGCACCACAAAATAATCTGATGGCTTCAACGGTGGAAATAGGTGGCCAGGAGCCAAGCAGCCTGGGCACACTCTCCCCAGTGGGGTCATTAAATCTCTCCAACTAAAAGGAAAGCAGAAGGGAAAATAAATAGGCGGTTCCACAGCACCTCACGACGGGAGGGGAAAGGATGTTCTGCCACCAGGTTGCATCCAGAAGCATCTCCCATCACAGCAAGGGTGCACCCGAGCCTGGGGTAATGCTGAGCAGAGTTAAACCCAGCTGGAGGCTGCCAGACCCTTCCAAAAAACCACCCTCTACCCATCAGGAGAGAAAACCTGGGTTGAAGGGAGAGTCCAAGCCCTGCCCTGGGCCATCTCCCACCCGGGCAGGTTGCTCAAAGCCCCGTCCAGCCTGGCCCTGAGCACTCCCAGGGCTTGGTCACCCTCAGCCCCTGTGGGCAGCCTGGCCCCATGTCTCAGCACCCTCAGTGCCAACTGGGTGTGCCCCGTGCCCAGCCCAGCCCTGCCTGTGTCCCCCCTCGGCCCCTCGCCGCAGGCCCTGCCCACAGCCCGTCTCCACCCTTCTCACGAGCCCCCTGAAGCCCTGGACGGCCGCAGCGAGGCCTCCTCCTCTTCTGGGGGCTGAGCAGCCCCAACCCCTCAGCTGTTCTCCACAGCAGAGCTGCTCCAGCCCTCAGAAGGTCTCTGTGGCCTCCTCTGGAGCCGCTCGAGCAGCTCCGTGTCCGTCTCGTGCTGGGGACGCCGCAGTGGAGCAGAGGGGGAGAATCTTCTCCCTTGACCTGCCCGCTGCCAACTCACATCCCCTTTGTCCCCCACCAGCATCCCCGAGTCCTTCTCTGCAGGGCTGCTCTCCATCCACCCACCCCTCTGTGCTGGGGCAGGGGTTGTCCCCACCCTGCTGCAGGACCTTGTGCTTGGCCTCACTGAGCCTCCTGAGCTTCACCTTGGCCAACGTCCCCAGGTCCCTGTGGATAGCAGCTCCTCCCCCCAGGGTACCAGCACCACCACTCAGCTTGGCACCCTCTGCAATCCCACTGCAGGTTGTTGGTGAAGGTCCCAAACACACAGCTCCCTGTGTGACCCCTTAGTCCACCTCTCGTTGCTGATCTGGACACCGAGCCATTGACTGCAGTCAAAGTATTCACACACTTCTCTCTCTACATTTACAGACCAACCAGAGCCCTTCCCAGCAACCAGCAGCCCCAGAGGGATTCAACCCCCCCAGAAACGTGTGCCCAGCCAGGACAGAGCTGCCTGTGGCACCCAAGGTGGGTGCTCCACCTCCAGCCACCTCGCCACGAAGCCGCCCGAGCGTTCACCACCCTGCCCTGCCAAGCTCAAAACTCATTTTCAAGAAAAATAAACTGGGCGACGTCCACGTGAGTCAGCGAGGCCGTCGAAGGCCCAGAAATCCCTCAGCAAAGGGGCAAAGGCCAACGGTGGAGTCCCAGCCCAGGCAGCTAAAGCTGCTGCACGCCAGCTCTGCTGCCCGTGGCTGGGAG
>NW_008612104.1:0-1116 GCF_000691845.1 Merops nubicus | reverse complement strand
CTTGCCACCCCAGCCCCTCATCCACCCAGACTCACTCCAAACGAAGCCCCGTGGCTGTTGGGCACAGCGTGGGCACCAAGCTCAGCACGGGCCTAGCCCTGATTTCCACTGGAGTTTGGAGGTGGGGAAGGAAGGCACAGCCACGGGGAGGGATGGATCTCAGCTGTTGTCTTATCAGCTGTCATTCAGGGGTTTACAGCCCCGCTGGATCCTCCCCAGCTCCCGAGGGGACCAGCTCCTCTCCCATCAGCACCAAGAAACCCACCGTGGGGTGGGGGGAGAGCAGGAAACTCTCCACGTCACCCCCTGGGGCAAACCCAGGGACCCTCACGAGCTGCTTGCCAGCCCAGGAGGCCAAACATCTACCTCAGCATCCCCAAAATCACCCCCGCGCCAGGCAGAGCCCAAATCTCTCCAAGAACTGCCACGAGGTGGGCAACGCCGTGAGGCTCGAGGGGAAACCCAGCCAGATGTGGGCAGGGAGACCTCGGGAGGGAGAAATAAAGACTTAAAATAAAGGGTGCAGGGAGGATGGAAGAGCTGGAGCACAGGCACCAACTCTCTCCAGGAGACACCAGCTCGGATGCATCACTTCCCAAATCCCATCCTCTGAGCAAGGACGAGGAGACACAGGAGCACCCAAGCAAGGAAAATCCTAAAACCAGACGTTTTTTGTGCAGCTCAGAACCACAACAGCCTTTTTTAAGGGGGCAAAGGAAAAAACCAAACACTACAAACCTCAGGGAGAGGCTGGCGGGTGAGCGGTGCCACCCCCAAGCACCAGAGGAAAAAGGGAGGAGGAAAAAAAAACACAGGAAAAGGTATGGATTAAAAAAAAAAAAAAAGACAAACAAAACAGGAAAAAAAGAATTAAAATTCCTTTCCCCAAGCGCTGTCCCCTTGAGGAGGATCCTTCCCCAAATCGGGGCAGAACTAGGAGAGCAGAGGGAGCACCACCAGGGGCAGGTGCCCTCCCCGGGCGCCCAGCTCGGCACCTTTTTTTTGGCTTATTTTTTCCATTTTAAAATCAAGCGGTTTCTCCAACCTCCCACCTCCCCCCCCCAGGCCCCGGTGAAGCAGAGGGAAAGCAGAAATCAATGAATGCAGGCCATTAAA
>NW_008612103.1:0-2172 GCF_000691845.1 Merops nubicus | reverse complement strand
TCTCTGGGGAGGTGACGTGCCACTGGAAAGGGCAGCGGGACAACTGGGAGGGCGGGGAGGGGGAGTCGGTGCCAACCCCGCTGCCAACGGCGTCTCGGAGCTGGTGGCTCTTGGGGAGTGTTGTTCCCATTGTGCAGCACCCAGCACTGGCCACGGCTCCTCCTCTTGCTGGCGAGCCAGGGACGTCTGTCACTTCTGCTGCATCCCCCCTCTGCCTGCCCCGTGCTGCTGCCAAATCCTGCACCAGCACCCTGGCTGTTCCCACACCGGAGCATCTGACGCCCAGGATGGTCCATGGCCATGCAGGGTCACCTGCTTCAGCCCCAGCATGTCTCACCCCACGTCCCTTGCTGCCCAGTGGGACCCCCCCAGTGGGTCTGAGCCAGGGTGGCACAGGGTGATGCAAAAGGGGGGGCTTGCTGTGTGGCTGTGTCCCCTCCTGCCCTTCCTGATGGCCTGTGGGTGCTCTTTGTGTGCCCAAATGGTTCTAGGGCCATGTAGGGTGCTCAGTGGGCTGGGAGGAGAGCATGGGGGGGTGCCCAGCTTGCAGGGCTCCCCCCTTTTGGGGTGCACAGGGCTGTGTTGGGGGTGGACCAACCACCCCAGCACTCAGCCTGGTCAGAGGAGACTCATCGTGTCTCCAACGTGGTCAGTTCTGGGGAACTCTTCTGCTGCTCGTCCAGCCCCCAGACACCCTGTAGCAGCTTTCCCACGCTGGTGTGGGCTCCATGGAGCTGACACATCTGCCCTCCCCAGCCTGGCACCCTCCTTGGCCTCTCCCTGCCCCCAGCCCCTCACCCGTGGGGCTCCTTCTGCTCACCAGCACCCGTGCAATCAATAAAACCAGGGCCAAGACTGCAGACCTGAGCACCTGGGGAGCTGGGGGGTGGAATTCCTTGGCTCGATTCTGCTTTTCACTCAATAATTTTCCTTTTCTGTTCCAGCCTGTGTAAATAAGGCAGCCCAGGAGAGCAGCTTCAGCTCCTGGGGGAGGGTTGTGCAGCGAGGGACAGAGGATGAGCTCTGCACAGGAGGGGCTGAAGGTGTGCTCTGGGAAGCAGAGCTTTGATTTCTTCAATTAAAAACCAACCCCAGGGCTCCTTTTGCTGACTCGGAGCCCAGGCTGGGCTCAGAGCAGCTAAAACCAAGGGAAGGAGGGAGGGAAGAGCCCCACGTTGGCTCCCAGGGGATTGCCACGAGCAGGATGGAGAGCACTGGGAGCCCATTGAGAGCTCAGCAGCAAAGCAACAGCCCGTGCCCAGGGGCAAAGAGCATCTTCTGCACGGCTGGTGGTGGTTTTGGCTGGTGAGGAGGGCAGGGACAGGGACACGGTGGCTCTGGGGACTTTCCACCTGCTCCGTTGGTCACAGCAGGAAATTCAGGGGATGCTCAGAGGGTCCTGTCAGCTGCTGACTGCCCCAAACCCAGCCTGGCAGCTGCTGGGAAGCCCGTGCAAGCTGCACTGCCTGTTTGCTTGGCTTTGCCTGAAGCCTAGAGCATACCTGGGGTGAGGCACAGGGGGGTGGCAACCCCGAGATGTGGCTCTTGCCCTTTGGGAAGCTGGGCACAGCCTGGGGTGCCCTGGGGCACTGGGCAGGCAGGAGGGCACAGCTCTACCTGGACAAGCAGCTACATCCCAACTGGAATGGGATTGTTGGGGTACCCAGGGGTGCTCCCAACACTAATTGGGGTGCAGAAACCGTGTCCTTGGGGTGACAGGCTGGGGTAAGGGCATTGCCTGGCACAGCCTGTGGGACCTGGGGGTGTTTGGGGTGCCTTGGCTGGCACCTTCCCCTGATGCACCCTGACCTTCCTCGTCCTGCTGTGGGTCTGGGGGCACCCAGGGGGGCTCTGTGGGGCCAAGCTCTGGGTGATCTCAGTGCAGGCAGGAGCTGGGCAGAGTCAGAGCTGCCTGCACAGAGGGCGTGCACAGAGGAGGTGGGGTCCAAGCTGCCCCGGCGAGCCGGGGTGTGGGGAAGGGACATCTGCAGAGTGAACCCCCCGAGGCACGGAGCCAGGAACACCCCGGAGCAGGGATGAGGGGTGGGTGTGAGCACAGGCATCGGGGCACCCTCAGCACCCAAGCAGGGTGGTTGGGCAGCCCTGGAGGGACGCAGGCAGGGAAAGAATCATGGAACCATTCAGCCTGGAAAACACCTCTGAGATCATCGC
>NW_008612102.1:2769-4306 GCF_000691845.1 Merops nubicus | reverse complement strand
CCGCGCTCCCCCAGCCGCCCCCCCGGCCCTGCCCCAGCTGCTCCCTCGGGGGGCTACGCTCAGGCTCAGGGGGTACCCCGGGCTGGCAGCCCCGGCCGCAGGGCCACTGGTACAAGTGGCCTTTCTCTGCCATACAGTGAACAGCTCGGTCTGCAGGGAGTCAGCGGGGTGTAACTCCCTCATTTCTGCTCTCCCTTTGCTACCTGCAGGCTCTGAAGAGCTCAGGCCTTTGCAGGTTGAGCCCCTCGCCCTGCAAGAGTGGAACCCCCTGTACCTGCCCCCCCTGCAGCGTGGGGGAACCTGGGCAACCACCAATCCTGCCTCATGCAGGAGTTCCACAGCGCAGCAGCACGTGCTGCTGTGAAGGTTTTCTAAGCATGAGTTTGGGATGATGGTGCCAGCCCTGGGTGTGAGCGGGGAGGGTTGTCCCTCAGGGGCCTCTCTGCATCTTCATAGCAGAAGGGGGCAGGGCTGTGCCAAGTTACAGAGTTATTCTCACTGCTGTTGGAGAATTTGAAAGCTTTATTTTGTTCCTGCCTTTGGCAGCCCTCTGTGTAGTGCCAAGTGCTCTACTAACGTGTGCAGACCTCGGATATAAGGCAAGGTGACACCCCGAGGGGTTACTGTGACAAAATCACAGAGCATGTTAGTGAGAAGCAGGGAACCTCCCAGGGCCCTGGGCAGAAATAAATCCCAACACCACAGAACTTTGAAAAACACAGAAACCAAGAGCACCTTTATTAATATAAAATAGATTTTAGGAAGAAACACTGACAGAAGGTCAAGAGGTGTCTTGAAACGCTCTGAGGCAGCAACAGTTCTGCACACCAGGCTGCAGACAGTGTAAATCCCACTGAGCTCTGCTGCATCACTCCATTTTCATGAAGTTTGGTCATTTAGATTTTATTTGTCCCCACCTGGCACCAAAGGGCACATGAGGCACGTGGAACAGATCCAGTGCAGGTGCCTGGCGTCCCTCCCCACAGCAGGGCGCCCCAGCTCCTCACGGCTCGGCCAGACACTGCTCCAAAGCTGCCATGCCATACAGGTTGGCCCACTCCTCGCCGTGGTGTGCCAGGATCACAGCCCTGCAGGGCTCGCTGGCCCTGGCCAGCTCCACCAGCACGCCCTGGAAAGCTGTGACGAGCTCCAGGTCCAGGGAGGCCGGAGCGACGCGGGTCAGGAGCGCCGAGCGCTGCTCCAGCCAGCGCGCCCGCAGCACGGCCTGGGGCAGGCAGGGCAGCAGTGGCACACAGCCAGCCAGGGCCTGCATGCCCAGCAGCCAGAGCTCACGGATGTCAGCCCAGGTGTCCAGGTAGGTGGGTGACACAGCCACGACCAGGCCACTGCCACCACCAGGCTCTGCCTGGGCCACGTGGGCCTCTGAGAGGAAGCGAACAGCGGCTCCGAAAAACTCCTTGGCAGGCTGGGTTCCCTGAAGAGCTGGAAGGAAAAGGAGATGTGTGACTCGAGGCAAAAGGAAGGCAAAGGAGGGACTCTTCAGTGGCTCTGTCTGTGGAAGGGGCCGCCCGGAGGG
>NW_008612102.1:0-2733 GCF_000691845.1 Merops nubicus | reverse complement strand
TGCTGAACTTTCTGCAGATTCCAGCTCCTGCAGGTTGTTGGGTTTTGTCACTTTTCCAATGGCAGAAACCAAACCTGCTCCCATTGCATTTACCTTCTCCAGGCAACCACCCAGAACTGGGTCCCTGCCTGTCCACAGCACCACACAGCTTTGCCAGTGGGAGCTTCTCCTACCTGCTGAGCTGGCGAGGACCCTGGCCATCATCAGGCCCAGCGTGGCAACGTTGGCTGCCAGGACCAGGTGATCTTTCCGGGGCAGCAGGAGTGGAAGAAACTTCAGCAACTCGTCCATCAAGGAGGAAAAGGCTTTGTCTTGCCTAGAGAGAAAGCAAACCCCAAGACAAGTTTCCTCAACACAGCCAGAAGCACCTGAAAACGTCAAGGTTAAATGCAGCACCACAAATGCAACGTGGTTGGTGTTGGGAAAGGGACATCCCTTTTTCAACAGTGTCTAAAAAGATCCTGTGAGCTTATTTTACAAGACACTCCCTTTCTTCCCACTCTTCAAGCAAGCTCCTGGGGCTCCATTACCTGATGAGGTCTGGTGCAGTCACAACCAGGTTAAGGAAAATTCCACACGTGGTCTGGAGGCTCATTTCTGTGCTCGTCAGCAGAGCTGGGGACTCAAGCTCAGAGATCAGCACCTTGCAGTGATGCAGGAAGTACTCACCCAGCAGTGCTGGTGCCCCTGCTGAGATGAGGATGTCCCGGGGCCTGTCCTCTGCTGTTAAATGGCAAAAGCCAGGTAGCAGAAATCTGGAAGAGGAAAAAAAATGGGGAATGTGAGGTAGAATGGGTCTAAGCCCTGTATTTATATCCAGCTGAGGGGGAAAAAGAGGCACAGGATTGGTAGTGTAGGGAGAAGGGGAAATAGAAAAAGATTTGAGCAGGCTTCTGCCAAAACGGATCAACTCTGTGCTTAAAATACCCACCTCAGAGCATCCTGGGGCGGGCCAGAGCCCTCAGTGCTGCCCAGCTCTGGCTGGGGAAGACTCTCAGCCTGGCTGCCCTCTTTGAAAAGCTTCTTAGCGTAATCAACAAGGAAAGGCAAGAGCTCACAGATCTCCTGCTTGAGGGAGGATGTCTCTTCTGCCATCCAGGCTCCCAGGATTCGAACAGAGGCGAATATGAAAGGGTCGTGTAGCTCCTCCTGTTTCACCTGCATGAAGAAGCCAGCAGACAGGAAATGTCTTAGAGCCACTGCAGCTATGAGAGCACAGTGGGCCAGGATGTACATCTTGCTCCACACAGCTATGGCCATGAACTGCTGAGTGCCCACAAAGCATCCCAGAGAAACCCCCAAAAACATGCTCTTTGCTTGAAAGCCCTGCGTTACCTGTCTCAGGTAGAATATTACAGCTCCAAATGCCTCCTCCATGATCCTCATGAGCTGCACTTTCTGCACCTCTTCCAGCAGTGGTTTCTCTTCTCTCAGGCACTCCTGGATTCCCATTTCGATGAGGACGTAGCAGGCTGTTACCACTTCCTTCTTCCCCTCTGTCTCCAAGGGATCTGGCTCCTCCAGCATCAGGCGGACTTCCACACACGCCAGGTTCACCAGCAAGGCCAGGAACTTGCCTCCAGCACTCCCTGCTGGAATCCACTCTGACCCACAGGCTTGCACGAGGCAGGCAGCCAGCTTCAGAGCAGGGTCCCGCTGTGACTGGCTGAGTTTACTGCCCAAGATGTTAGCCAGCCCCTTGTAAAGTCTGTGGAGGCACTCGGAGCCCTGCGAGTCCTGTGTGAGGGGTGGTGACAGGGGGATGAAGTGAGGCAGAACCTCGCACAGCTCAAATTTGGTCACGTCCTCACTCTTGAGAAAATCCTCAGAGAGCTTGCTGAGCACAGCCAGGAGGTGAGGAGCGTCCCTCTGCCAGCATTTGGCCTCTGCAACGGCCAACAGCCCCAGGAGCAGGGCCACGGCACGGTCAGAGCCATAGCTGCCATTCAGGTAGGCCTGGCACAAGGCAGACACCGTCCCCTTGGTCACCAGCTCCCTGGGGCCCCTGGCAGTGGCCACGATGGCACCCAGGCACTGGTACACGTCATCGACCATGGCTGCGCCGTCGGGAGGGCAGGGGGAGAGCAGGACGTCGTTGAAGGTTGGGATTTTGTTGAGGATCTGGGAGTGCCCAGCCAGCTCCGGGTCGGTGCAGAAGCAGGCCAGCAGCGTGAGGCCCAGGGCACGGAAGGTGTGCTGGGGGCAGCCTGCTGGGGGCTGCCTGGAGCTCAGCAGCCGGGTGGGAAACGTGAACCCGATCGCGTCGAAGATCTGCCGACGGGTCCTGGCATCCACCTCTCCAGCTCTGACCGCCTTGGTCACCTGCCAGGCAAACCCGGGGTGAGTGCACAGCACAGCAAGAGGCTTTGCTGAATTTACAGGACTGAATGGGGACAATAAGAAGCATAAACAACTTTTATTAGTACAGAAAGGTACTTGGTCTAAGCAAGATGGTGGAGTCAGCATTCTGGAGATGTCCAAAAAATGTATGAACGTAGTACTTTGGGACATGGTTTGGTGATCATGGTAGTGTTGGGTTAATGGTTGGACTTGGTGATCTTACAATCATCCAGGCTGGAAAAGATCTCTATGATTCCAACTGCTAATTCAGAGCTTTACCAGCATGTGGCAACTCTGGCTATCCCCCAGCACACCCAAGGCCCGGATCCCCCCACACCTTGCTGACAGGAACAAACCCTGCAAAGAGAGGGTGGCGAGCCCCTGGCCCAGGCT
>NW_008612101.1:0-593 GCF_000691845.1 Merops nubicus | reverse complement strand
CCAGCTCCTCACCCTCAGCACCTCCAGTTTTGACTGAAATGAGGAAAGTTTCAGGAATTTTGTTGTGAGATTTTCTTTGCTTCTGGGTCCTAGATTACCAAAGACAAGATCTATGGATGACCTGCTCTCAGCCTGCGACTCCAGCAGCCCGCTGACCCGCACCTCCAGTGATCCCAACCTGAACAACCACTGCCAGGAGGTGCGGGGGGCCCTGGACGCCCGGCACGCCCCCGCTGAGGGAGCCGAGCTGCTCCTGGGTGATGGCAGCACGGCGGCCGTGGGAGAGACACGGCGGGTGGAGGAGCAGGAGGAAAACACTGCCCTGCAGGCCAGCAGTGCTCGTAGCAGCCGTGCTGAGCACGAGGGGCAGAGCAAGCAACGGAGCAGCTTGGCTGCTGTGCCAGCGAGCGGTGTCTCTCTGCAGGCAGAAAAGGGAACTGGAACACACATGGAGGAACTGGAGGGCACGTGTCCAGCTCCCAACCCTTCTGGACAGGAAAATGTTGGCAGGGTTTCCACCGGTTCCAGAAAGCAGTTAGAAACCTGTCCCCAGGAACCTCTGAAGGCTACTGCCGTGGCGTCTGATGGAGGAG
>NW_008612100.1:0-276 GCF_000691845.1 Merops nubicus | reverse complement strand
TATTATTTATTATTATTAATTATTATTATTTATTCAGAGACTCAACAGAACATTCCTTCTAACATTCTGTAGAAAATAACTCTGCAGCAGCAATCCGTTAGGCAGAGCAATCTTCCCTCTGGTAGGAGAGAGGGATAGAGGAAGAGAGAAAGCGGAAAAGAGAGAGAGAGAAAAAAAAAAAAGAGATTGTGTTCCACGAAAGACGATGTAAGTGTAGTGGGCCAGATGCAACTGCAGTCTCTAGCTACAGCCCTCCCGCTCAGACTGCGGGGGACT
>NW_008612099.1:5249-7979 GCF_000691845.1 Merops nubicus | reverse complement strand
GCCTCCCCCAGCCTCTCACCATCTGCGGGGCACCAGAAGCCAGAGTGAGACCCCGGGCACCCCAGTACTGCTCCCGTGTTCCCCCCGTGGCCCTGGCAGGGGACGGGTGGGTGCTGCCACCAGCACTGCCCCCGGGCGGGGGCACAGGGGACGGGGCCGAGGGGACGGTGGGGCGGGGGCCCTGCCCGCCACTCTCCTCATTACACCTGCACTAAGCAGCTTGCCCCCGCTCATCAGCGCCAGGTTTAATTACATCAGCGATGTAAGGGGTAAGCTGGGGGATCTCACTCACCATCCACCCTCGGGGACACTCCCTGCCTGCCCTGGAGCACCCCACGGCTCTGCCCCCACCAGGCATAACACCCCAAAATCCACCTTCTCACCCCCCACACGCTAAAGGCACCAGCACAAAGACCTCACTGACAGCCCCAGTGCAGGCGCCCTCGTTACCATCTGTGGCTTTAATTATCCCCAACCTACCAACTCCCCTCTGCAGCTCACACCCACCTTGAGGACATGGCCTCAAGTTGCCCCAGGGGAGGTTTCAGTTGTCCCTGAGGAACAATTTCTTGCCCTGGAGGGTTGCCCAGGGCTGTGCCAGGCTGCCCAGGGCAGTGGTGGAGTCCCCACCCCTGGAGGGGTTCCCAAGCCGTGGAGATGTGGGGTGAGGGACACAGGGCAGTGGGGACCTGGCAGTGCTGGGGGAGTGTTGGACTCGAGGAGCTGAAAGGTCTCCTCCTACCAGGACAATTCTCTGACTCGATGATCTTGTTCAGGCTGCCAGGGCAGGGTTTATTTTAAGCTGCCTTCACTTCCCAGCATTAAAATAACCAGCTTGCCCCAAAATAATAGCCTGGACTTGGAAAACATATTAGCCATTGGTGGGGTCCATCCCCTTTCTCTGCCACAGCCCCCCTGTTGCAATAAGGGGAGCCCCAGATGTCTCCAGCAGCAGTGCAGCCCCCTCCCCCTGCCCTGGGCATCCCGGCAAGGGGGGCACCGACACCCTCCCAAGGGTATGGCAAGACACCTCCCTGCCCCCCCACAGCAGCTCGGGGGGGCTCCGACCCCTCCAAAGTGGAACAGCCTCAGGGGGAGCTGCTGGCTCAGCTCCAGACCCTGCAGCCTGGCTGAGGAGGTGCCTGGGGTGCCCCCGCGCCCCCGCCTCCCACACCATCAGTATTCCAGCGGCGCGGCCGGCGTCTCCTTGGAGATGGCAGCACAAATCCCATCCCCACCGTGAGGACAGGAAATTAAGCTCTAAAGCCCCTTCTTCTGCTCTCAGCCATTCTTCAGCCCCTGGCAGCTCGGCGGCTCTCCTGGCAGCCCCCTGGCCCCCCCCCCCCGCGCCCATCTCCAGCCCCACCCGGGCACCTCCCTGCCTCCCCCTCCCCGCGCCCATCTCCAGCCCCATGGCCCCAGGGAGGGTGGTGGGGGCGTCGTGGGACCAGGTCCAGCACTCTCCTTTGGTCTCCTCTGCTCCAGGACCCCACCATCGCTCCTAGGGATGCTCCTGCCAGCAGTGGTGGTGGAAAGAAAGCTGGTTCCCACCGTGCAGGGGCCACAGCGAGGCCGGGGACAGCATCATTCCCCCAGCCCTGACCTGGGATTACTCACAGCCATGAGGAGCAGCTCAGAGCTCCCAAGGGACCTCCCGAGGGAGGGATGCAGTGGCCAGCTCCATGGTACCCACACAGGCTATCTCTCCCGACCTTGGAGGAGATGAATGTGTCTCCCACAGGACTCAGCATCGGTCTGGGATGCAGGCTGGGGATGCCATTTGTTCCCAGGACAAATTAACCCCCCCATGGGCCTCTGCTGCCAAGCCCTGCATCCTGGTGAGCAAACCTGGCTGCCAAGCCCTGCATCCTGGCGAGCAAACCTGAGCCGGCAGCATCCAGAGGGATGGCTGGATGTGGTCACCCTCCTTTTTTCCACACCTGGGTTCGGGCCCCTGCTCTAAGGTATTGAGCAAGCTGGAGAGAGGCTGTTTGATGGAAATTGGAGCAAAGTGGGGAAGAATCACGTTCCCCACAGCAAAGCTGCACAGGCTCTGTCCAGGCTCTGTCCTTGAAGGTTCTCCAAGACCCAAAGCCACAAGCCCCCTGCTCGCTCTCCATCCCCACCTCCCTGCTCCATCCTCACCAGGGACCCCTTCAAGCTCAAGAAACTCCTCTCAGCCCTTGTAAAGGGCTTGTGCTCCCTGCATTGGTTTGTATCTGAATTAAAGGCCACCGCTGCTCTGACAGGCTTTAAAAAGGCTCAAAAACCTGCATGCTTCCAGCAAAATCCTCTCTCTCTCTCTCTCTCCTCAGCAGGGAGGCAAGTGATTGCTCTGAGAGGTGCCTGCATCCTGGGAGGAGTGAAGGCAGCAGCAAAGGCCTGGGAAAAGGCCTCCAGGCTCCTGCACCACTGTGTATTCCCCTGCAGTGTCAATATTGGATAGGAAAGTCTGGGGCAGCCTCAGCCCAACTCCCAAGTGCTAATCAGCCTGTGTGGGAACGGGAAATAAACACCCCCCTTGACAAGGGGAGGGCAAGGCCAGCACCACGTACCAACCAGCATCACTTTGCTCCCCCCAGAAACGGAGTTCCTTCAGTCTGAACCTCACCCCTGCAAGAGAGGAGCAGGTGGGGGGGCATGAAAAGAAGAGGAGGGAGAAGGCAGCACTGGGAGGGAGGAAGGAGGGTTTCATTTCCCCCCACATTTCCTTCTGTGCATCCTCCCAGC
>NW_008612099.1:1153-4857 GCF_000691845.1 Merops nubicus | reverse complement strand
CCCATACAGCGAGCTGCACCACCACGGCCAAGAGCTTCTCCTCCTCCCTGAGCTGAGGGACCCAGGCGTCCTACCGGGGCCCGCCCCTCCCCGCCCTTTTCCCCACCACCCTCCTCCTCCTCCTCCTCCCCGGCGGCACGCAGCCCGCTGGCCCCGAACACAGCCCCTTTCTTCAGCTGGGCTTCAGAGCTGGGATTTCTCCTGCAGAGTCCTGGACCTTTTCCAGACCCTGCGTGGTCAGAGGCTGTCGCTCACGCTCCTCCCGCCGCTCCCCCCGGCTGAGGCTCCCCTCCAGAGCTGCCCACTGCGAGCTGCCACCCACCCACCCCGTGCCCAGAGCAGCCACCCAGGCACGGCCCAGCAAGCCCAGCTGCCTCGGCACCGATGGGAGAACCTCGGGGGAGCACCCACAGAAACCATCAGGGCTGGGATTCCCAAAATCCCAACTCCTGCCCTCCAGGCAGAGGCTCAGCCCCGACGCAGCTCTGGCTGCCCATCAGGAAGGGTCCCACGGGGAGACATCGGGTGGGATGGGCGGGTCCCAGCCACCGGAGGGGCTGGTCCCAGCCACCAGGCACCCATGTGTGGAACGGATGGAGCCCCTGGAGAGAACCTGCCAGGAGGGGACAGTGGTCAGGCAATGCCCTGGCGTGCTCTGCCCAGCTCCAGCCACAGCTCTGCCCCTCATCCCAGAGATGCCCACACAGCAGTGAAAACCCTCAAGTGGCAGAGGAGGACTCTCCAGGGAGGGCAGTGGGCACAGTGCTGGAGGAGGTGGCAGCACTGCCCAAGGCACATACTGCCCACAGCATCCTCCCACCCGACACAGGGGCACAGTCAGGGTCCAACCCTGTGATGCTGAGCCCTTGGGCCTTCAGAGGTGAGACTTCTTCCTTTGGGAGAAGCCTCCACAGCAGCTGCAGACCCTTTGGGACCCTTCTCTTTCTCTTCCCCCCAAAACAGACCCCAAAGGGCACCAAGCACCTGGGTTCAGCCAGTGAGAGGAGAAACAATGCACACCAGCCCAGCCCCAAGTTCCCAAGCACACACAATGGCTGGGTGGAATTCAGGGCATGGTCTCTGTACTATTTCCAACCCCTTTCCCATCAGACTGATGCTCCAGAGCAGACACGTGGAGTGAATCATCCATCACCAGGAGCCACGTCTTGCTGAAATGCAGCCCTTTGCAGGGCAGCTCCTGATCTCTCAGCTCCTGCAGGATGCTTTCGAGCTCTCTGAATCCAGAGGGATGGGAAAGGGCCAAAGCTTCTCCAGCATCCAGACTGAGTCTGTCTGCACAGCTGGGAAATGCTCACTGCAAGGCTTCTGTAAAGAAATCTTTGCCCATCCATCCCTCCCCTCTCTCCTCCATGGGAAAAAGAGAACTCAAGCCCTACCAGACCAAGGAGGCCACAAAGGAAGCGGGTGAAAAACCCAGCCCTGCTCTTGGGAGAATTGTGGTGACAAAGAGAGGGGACAGAGCCTGGCTCGTGGTGGCACGTGAAGCTACAGCCCTGCCAGAGGGGAACACGAAGCCCCCAGCGAGCTGCAGCAAAGGCAGCAGCATTGGTGCCTTCATTAAACCCACCGGTTTAATTACCCACAGCCCCCCAGCCAGACACCAGGGGAGCGTGAGCATCCCTCCTCCAGTCCTCCTAACGAGCTGCTAAGCAATTGTAATTAGACAGCAAAGAGTCAATATTGAAACCCCTCTTCCACAGCCACAACGATGCAGTGCTGCCCACCAGGGAGCAGCCAGGGCACTGCCCACAGTGCTGCCCACACCATGGCACCCGGGGGGCACGCACTGACACGTGACAGCAGTGACATCGATGGGGCCAAGGTAAGTGTGGCCTGTGAGCATCACAGGGATGCAGGACCAGTCCCTGGACAGCCTTTCCCTGCCCCCTTTGCTCCCTCTTGCCTCCTAGATGCCAACTTCACCTGCCACCGGCTGAGAGCAGGGCTTCCTTTGGTCCCTGGGCCACCACCTCAACACCCACAGTGCTGCCCACAGTGCTGCCCACACCATGGCACCCGGGGGGCACGCACTGACACGTGACAGCAGTGACATCGATGGGGCCAAGGTAAGTGTGGCCTGTGAGCATCACAGGGATGCAGGACCAGTCCCTGGACAGCCTTTCCCTGCCCCCTTTGCTCCCTCTTGCCTCCTAGATGCCAACTTCACCTGCCACCGGCTGAGAGAAGGGCTTCCTTTGGTCCCTGGGCCACCACCTCAAGCCACAGACACCTCGCCCAGGGATCTAGAGGAGTGAGGGGACTCTTCCTGCCTCCCCAAACCAATTTGTTTCGTGCAGTTTACCCAGCTGGTGACATCCCCCTCAGCTGGAGCAATGGAGATCGATGCTGAATCGCTCGGGGCTGGCGATGGAGCTGCCATGAGACCACTCAAGCTGACAAACACCCACCAGAGAGGCAGCCCCGACACTCCCACACAACTCAGGGTCCCACATCCCTCCTGTGCATTGGCAGCACCCACAAATCCCCCACCCCGCTGCCCGGTGTGCATCCATCACTCTCTGGTGCCCCGTGCCCCAGCACCATTTCACTGTGAGCAGCTCCAAAGCGAGCTGAGGCTGCTCTGCCCAGGCCCTGCACCCACCCCTCCGTCCTGCCCCCCAACAGGGACGAAGCCCACTCAGGGCCACAGCACAAAGACTCCACTCCCCGGGACACAGCCTCTGGAGGTCACTTGCAGCCTGTGCTGTGCCAGGAATCGAGCAGAACACATTGCACCCTAAAAATATTCCGGCCTCTGCCCTCCCCTTGCCCTGCGGATGGCCTTGGGGTTTATCATTTCACCTCCCAGCTTTCCAGCCTGTTTCAGCCAGCACCTGGTTGATCTCCATCAGCTCCCAGCGCTTTTAACCCTTCTTTGGTGGCAAACTCAGCTGAGCTCTACCCCTTTGCAGAGGCCATCCACTCCCTCTAAATCCTCCTGCGCATCACACCCCATCTCCTCGCCCAGCCAAAATCCCTCAGTCCCCGCCGATACCCGGGGGTGGCTGCTCCTCCCCTCCCAAAGAGCAGCTCCCGAGGGGCCCGGCCACGGCACAGTGCTGGGAAAGGACAGGTGGGAGACACAGACGATGCTGGGCGGGATAAAGCTCCTCAAACACCAACACAAATTGCTCCTGGGGCTTGGGCCCCGCCCGTACCGTGGGGTGTGGGAAGCGTTTCACCCTCCCTGAGCATCCCCACCCCACAGCTGGCACCCGGCCGGGCTGCACTCACCTCCCCACACCCCTCCGAGCCCAGCAGAGGCCCCCACCACACCAAATCCCACCAAATCCCCCGGGATGCCATGCTGGTATCCCAACACCCTCCCCAGGGTGCTCTGAAAGCTGCTCAGCTCCATCGGGGCGAAGCGAGGCCGGAGAACAAACACCATGGAGCCAGGGACCTGCCCCCAGCCCTGGCCAGCCACGCACGGGGATCTGCCTTGCTGCCAGACACGGAGGATGCAGCCAGTGACCCCGGCTTGCTGCAGAGCATCAACAGCTCTGCAGTTAAAGGAGACTTCAAAAGAAGCCCCGAGAGGAGGAAAACAGCACAGAAAATTAATTGACAGCAAATGCCCACATTAAAAGGGCTGAAGAATATTTTTTATCCAGTCGTTTTATGTCTCTTTTTATGCTTTTGAAAGGACCTAAGCTGCCAGGACGTGACAAAGCCTCCACAGG
>NW_008612099.1:642-1080 GCF_000691845.1 Merops nubicus | reverse complement strand
TGCACAGCCACACGGGTGCTGAACCATCCCCGCTGCCCAGGCTGGGGCTTCTGCAGAGAATGGAGTGACAGTCGTGCCCACAACATCCTGGGAGGGACCGTGCAGCTCCCGGGGACAAAGCAAAGGGCAAAGCATCCTGAGAAATGGAGCAATGGAGCCCTGTCCCTGCTCCTGCCACTGCACGCTCAGCACCCTGGGGTGCGCAGGGCGAATCCCCAGGGATCTGCTCCCACCCTGCACCTGGACGTTTTGGGCAGTGGGAGAAAGCCCTTTGCCCTGGTATGGGGTCAGGTCCAGGCTCCCCCCAAGCCCTGCCTTACTGGCCATGGCTGTGGGCACAAGGGCCAGCTGGCACCGTGCTCAGCACGGGGTCCCCACGCTGTCACCCCAGCCCACTGTGACCCTGGGGACCAACGGCTGGAGCAGAACCAGGATCAG
>NW_008612099.1:0-539 GCF_000691845.1 Merops nubicus | reverse complement strand
GGTTTGTTTTCACTTCACTAGCGAGCGCTCCAGTTCTCCACCTCCCTCAGCTTCGAGGGGCTTTATGGGCCCCCCCCCCTGCCCAAGGGGACTGGGTCACAGCCAGGCTGGGGAGAGGTGCTGCAGCAGGAAGGTTCAAAGCCAGGCATGCCTTTGAAGAGCCAAACTTTTGCCTCCAAATAACTTAAAACTGGCACTTAAGTTTTTCCTGTTCTTCTCCCTGTCAAAAAGCCCCCAGCCCCCCCAGCCCCAGGACAGGGCTCGCTTGTCCATCCCTCCAGCTCGCTTCCCCCCAGCCCCAGGACAGGGCTCACTTGTCCATCCCTCCAGCTCGCTCTCAGCGAGTCCAGCCCGGTGACAAAGACCCGATTCAGGGAGGGGGGCACCTGAGAGGAGCAGGGCAAGGAGCCCAGCACAAACTGAGCCACAGCCCCGCCAAGCAGACGAGCCCCTGTGGGGCTTCCCAGTTGGATAAACGGTGTGCTGACACCAAAACCAGCCTGCTGCCCTGCTCCAAACCCCCTTTTTGGCAGTAGGGA
>NW_008612098.1:0-531 GCF_000691845.1 Merops nubicus | reverse complement strand
TGTGGTGTGAGGGACATGGTGCTGAGGTGACTTGGCCATGCTGGGGAACTGTTGGACTCCAGGAACTTCACAGCCTCTTCCAACCAAATGATTTGATGGTTCTACATGGTGGTGTTTGTGGCATCATGCAGTGGGACAGGCAGCATCCCATTGGATGTAGAGTGGCTGGGAGGGACCTGTGGCTGTCAGGGACACGGTGGGATGACACACAGATGATGAGGGCAGCCAAGGAGAAGAATTTTGTCTCTGTTGGGCATGAGGTGCCGGCACTGGGTCCAGGGAGGGGAATATGGGGACAGGGTGACTGTTCAGGAGGGAGCGGGTGCTGACGGCCACCACTATGGTGCTGCAGGGGAGGAGGCCCATCTGGTGCAGGAGAAGATGGAGTCGCTGCGGATGCGGTACCTCATCGTGGGCCAGAGCAGCACCGACACCGTGCACCGGCTAGGCCAGACCCTGGAGGCCTCGTCACGCCTGGGCACGGCTCAGGAGGACCTGGCGCTTTGGCTGGGCCGCATGGAGGCAGAGCTG
>NW_008612097.1:442-1119 GCF_000691845.1 Merops nubicus | reverse complement strand
GTGATGTCCCCATGGCCAGGGTTGGGTCCCTAAAGCTGCTGCCCCGGCCCCACAGGGAAAGGAGAGGCCGGGGGGCTGTGGGGGGAGCTGGGCTGGCCCATGGCTGTGAGCACCCCCTGTTCTGCCCACTCTCTGCTGTGACCTGGGCAGAGGTTCTGGCAGCTCCAGGAGCCTTTTCCTCCCACAGCAGCACAGAGGGGCCGCATCAGCCTCGGCCCTTTTGCGTGGGCTGGGACCCTCTGCTGCTGTTTGAGGAGAAGTCCTGGATCAAGCCCAGGCTCTGCTGGCAGAGCTGGCAGCTCCCTTGGTGTTTTATCTCCATGGGCACTCATGGAGCTGAGCGTGCCTGCCCGCCGGGCTGGGCACTCCCTCAGTCTCCAGTTTCTCCTCTTCCAGGGCAGAGCTGGTCGTATTTATAAATGGAAAAACCCCAGGTGAACACAGGAGCCTCTTAGCCTCCTACCACGCCTCTGCTGCAAGGTAAAGTATCTCAAGGGCACCACGAGCTCCTCGTAGGTGACATTCTCCCCCTTCGGGGACAGCTTTCATGTCCCAGCAAGCAAGGGAGTGGCTGGGACAGGCCGAGGGTGGCTGCTGGGGAGCAGGGCAGGCAGGAGGGATGGGGGGGGGGCAGCTTCGTCCCGGGGTCCGGGCAGCCCCCAGTGTTTCCCAGGGCC
>NW_008612097.1:0-280 GCF_000691845.1 Merops nubicus | reverse complement strand
TGGCGGGAGGGGGGGGTCCTGCCCCTGCCTGCCCGAGGGGAGGGTTTGTGGGCGCTTCCCGATGTCCTGTGGCTGTCGCTGGGTGCTCAGGGCAGAGGGGTCAGCCCTGGGGTGGCGCTGAGGTGCCAGCCCCCCGTGGTGGCAGGGGCTGGGCCCTGACCCGGGTCCCCTTCCTCCCACAGGAGGTGCTGGTCGGTGCCATGCGGTGCTCCCTGAAACGCTCCCTCCTAGCTGTGCTCGCAGCCTCCTTCCTCCCCCTCCTCCTCTTCCTCCGTGGGGG
>NW_008612096.1:0-1395 GCF_000691845.1 Merops nubicus | reverse complement strand
CCGTCAGCACCCGGCTGCCAGATCCTACGGGGAACACGGGAGGAGGGGAGAGAAATCTCCCTCACGTCTGTGGGCTGCCTCACGCCGTGGGTGAGGTCAGCAGTGCTGGCGTGCGGGGCTGGGGAGCAGGAGAAGCCCGGGATCAATGAGCACAGCGGCCGCCGGGGGTCCCGGCACACGCGGCCTGTAAAAGCACAAAGATCAGAGCTCCGCGGCTCCTCCCCGGCCACAGCTGCCCTTTGCTCCCCAGCGCCGGGCTCCTGCCTCTGTGGGGTGCACTCAACACAAACCTTTGTGGCACCTGGTCCCCCACAGGGTGTGGTGATGCCTCCTGCCTCTTTCCAACAGATTTCACTGATCTTGTGGCTTCCAAAAAATATCCCTCCCCTGGCATTGCCACTATCAGGCTATGGGAATCCCTCAGATCTTTGTGTGTCTGAAAGAGCAGATCCTTTCTGCCCCGGGGGATCTGGGAAAGGTGCTGAGCCGAGGGCCTGTGGCCCCGGAGGGACGAGAACCATCTGTATTCGCTCAAGTGTTTCAAGGTCACGCAGAAGGTCCCTGTCATCCCAGCCCCTGCCAAGGCTGTAACACGCCTCCTTAGGTGGGGACACAACCGCTGCCCGACTGGAGCTGTGCTCAGGACCCCAGGGAGGGCCCTGGCAGAGGGACTGGGAGGGAAGCACCCCTGGGTACAGCTCCCCTGGTCCCAGAGCAGCTGCGGTTTTGTCGGAGCAAAAATATTCTCCTTGGCTGAGTTACTGAAGCTCAGCTGAGAACAATAAAAGCCTGTGCCTCGTGCTGGGGGGAGCTGCTGTGGTGGGACAGACGCCAAAGGTTTGACACTGCTCTGCTTTATCTGAATGTTCATTTTACTACATGACACCATTATTCGCCGGGACCATGTTAATGTCGAGTTCGCTTTTTAACCAAGTGCTTTTCAAAACGTGTTAATACCCAGAGACTAGAGTATGGAGCTGTACTTTAGGAGTCATTGTAATATGCCTTTTTCTTAATAAAGAGATTGAAATCTGCAGAGGGTTGCACTGTCTTGCCCCAGCGCCTGGGACCTCCAGCCACAAACCATGAACACCTCAGACCCCCACCTCACCACCACAATGCTGGAGACACCCTGCTGTGGCCTTCCAGTCCTTACAGGGGGGCTGCAGAAAGCTGGGGGGTGTCTTCATCAGGGACCACGGGGCTAGGACAAGGGGTAACGGTTTCAGAAGGCAGATGTAGATCAGGTATTAGGAAGAAATTCTTCACTGTGAGAGCGGTGGGACGGGAACACGTTGCCCAGAGTGGTGGCTGATGCCCCATCCCTGGGCACGTTGGCCGGGTCTCCGAACAACCCGTTCTGCTTGCAGCGCCCCTGCTCCCTGCAGGGCTTCC
>NW_008612095.1:3636-4793 GCF_000691845.1 Merops nubicus | reverse complement strand
AATCCCAAAGTGCTGTGGATACAGTGGGATCCGTGGTCCCTTTGGAGCCGGGGGCATCCCGTGCTGATGGGAATGGAATGCTGAGGAGGGGGCTGGGGCAAGGGGGGGGTTGTGCTGCACCCCTGGTTTGATGTGCTGGGCACCAGGAGTCCTTTGGCTCCCCAGCAGAGCTGCTGAGAGGGGAATAATCTTATTTTCGGTCCTTTAGGCCTCGTTGGGCTGGATGAAAAGAGGGGAGGGGGGGAGAAGGGGCAGCTACGTGCTGATATTTCCTCCAGCCCACGAGTGGAAATCTCTGGAGGACGTTCCCAAGCTGGGACATTTCATGGGAGCCCAACCCTGGAGAGTCCTCCTTGTGCCCTGAGCAGGGTCGAGGCTCCTGGTGCTCCTCGGGCACCCACTCCGGAGCCCCTTCCCCGTGTTGGGACACCCCAAAATCCTCTGGGGAAGCCAGCTGTGAAAGGACACCCGTTTTTCCTGCACCCACCCCTCAGGGCTGCCCGTGCCAGACCCTGATTTCAGCCCTGCTCGTTGGGGCAGGGACTGGTGAGATGCTGCAGCCCAGGGGGAGACCTTTGCCTTTAGGAGACAGCTGGGAGAAGCCAAAAAAAAGAGGAACTCTCTGCTCCCCACCCTGCTCTCGGGTTTTGAGAGGCTGGAGGGGGTGGGGATGGGAGGCAAGTGGCCTTTCTGAGACAGAATAAACCACAGCAAATTCCTGCCCAGTGGCCCAAGGGACGCCTGGCTGCTGGGGGACCCTTTGCCATGGCTGGTGTCCCCCAGCCCTGAGCACCACTGACCCTCCTGCCCTGGGGCTTGGCCACTTAGCCCCAAATTTGAGTCCAAATTTGCAGCTATAGGTGCTAAAGATGCTGAGCAGCTCCCCGGGGGGGTTTGCACTTAAGGATGTGCCACCTTTTAAGCCTCATTTTCCTGCCAGCCTCACCCAGATCTTTCCTAGACAGCAAGAAAACTGCCCAACTCCTAAATTAAGGGGAAAATCTACAGTATTTGGGGCTGCTGCTTAAAACCCAAGAGCCTGTCCTTGCTGGGAGCAGGATGCCGTGGACACCCTTCCCTTTGCAACAGCCCAACCCAAAGCCTTGTGGTGATTTCTTCTCCCTTTGAGAAGCCAAAAAAGCCCCCGGGGGGGGCAG
>NW_008612095.1:349-3621 GCF_000691845.1 Merops nubicus | reverse complement strand
TTTGAGAAGCCAAAAAAGCTCCCAGGGAGGGCAGCCGGGTTGCTGAGCCTGTGCCCATGAGCTCTGTGATTTTTTAAGCCCAGCTTAAAGGTGCTTTCCCCCTGGGGAAGGGGGGGGAATTGAGTGCCCACCACCCCGTGCTCCCTGGTGGCATCTGTGATGACTTGTAGACCTGTTTATTGAATCAAAGTCCTTGGCAGGAATCGTGTTCCTGGGATAAACAGGAATTAAAGACCCTTAGTGGTCTTAAAGACCCTCTCTGCTAAATGGAACCCCCCCCAAGGCAAATCCTTGGTGCCCTGGGAGTGTGGCAGGCTCAGTGGGTTAATATTCATTAATAAGTGCTGCTTAATATTCATCCTGAGCTGCTGGGCTGCTTGCCTGGGGGCAAAGCATCCTTGGGGCAGAGCTTTGTGCCAACCTGCAGCACTGGTCGGGTCCCAGTTAACAACTCCCAGTTGGGAAGCGACAGGAGGAGGATTTGCTCAGCAAAACCCCTCAAAAAAAGAGAGAAAAGGCTTTTTTTGGGGGTGGGAAGGGCTGAGTTTGTCTCTCCCAGGAGTGAATTAACCCAGGGTTGGCAACAGGGCTGGGATTTTATAATGGGAAGCAGCTCAGGGGGGGCTGCTCCCCACTGGAACTCAGCCTATTAAATATCAAAGCGTGCTGGAAGAGCTGGATGTGGCTGTGCCCTTGTTAACCAGGAGACAGCAGCCAGGGGAAAAGAAAAAAAAAAGAGGGATTGAGCCCTCGGGCAAGAAAAATAATGTTTGAATCCCCCCCTCCCCGAGCTGACGGGTGTTTTAGCAGAGTCTTGAGGACATTAAAACAGAGAAAATGAGGCTGGAGGCTGAAACTGCTGCAGGGGTTGGGGGGGGAGAGGACCGGTGGAGTCGTGAGGGGTGATATTCCTTGCCCTTCATTTGTCTCCCTGGATTTATTGTCTTCCTGGCGTTGCCCTGGCTTAATTGTCTCTCCTGAAAGACCTTGGATAAATCTTCCCTTTGGGGACTGTTGCTCTCGCTCGGCGGCTGCTGCCTCGGGTGCCTCTTTCATTGCCTTTTATTTATAAATACGTCTGGCTGCACAGCGCCCCAGCACCGAGGGATGCCCCAGCACCGAGGGATTAAAGGAGCTGGGGGAGGGTTCCCTCCCCTCATCTGCTCAGAAAAATGCCTTTCAAGCAGCCTCTGCCCCCTCCTCAGCCGGGTCCAGGGGGTGAAGGGTCCTGGGCAGGAGCCACCTCGCACCCACCTTTGGTTGGAGGTGCCAGGAGAGATGAGGAGTTGCCCAAATCCTGGTTGACCTGTGCCTGGGGGAGGTTTATTTCTTCTTAAGTGCCAGCCCTGCTCCACGGTCCCATCCTCATCCTCTGGCAGGATTTGCTCCTGGCTCTGGCCTGGGGCAGGTTTAGAGGCTGGCAGTGTCCTCCAAAAGCTGCTGACCTGCCCCAGAGCCAGGGCAGCACTTCCCCGGGTGTTTTGTGCCTTGCAAAGCTCCAGCTTTGGTGCCTTGGGGTAGGAAAATGAGGGAGCCTCATCCTGAGGATTGAGGAGGGGTGTGGGACGTGCCCCAAAAGCCCAGGGCTGAGCTGGTGCTCCAGCTCTGGGGAAGGATTCAGGACCAGAGGGGGCTGGGGATGCTCAGCCCGACCTCCCCCAGCCCAGCCCTGCTGATGGGGCTGCTGCTGATTTCATAGAGTCACAGGATGGTTTTGGTTGGGAGAGACCTTGGAGATGATGGAATCCAACCATCCCCCCAGCACTGCCAGGTCCCCCCAACCCGTGTCCCTCACCCCACATCTCCACGGCTTGGGAACCCCTCCAGGGGTGGGGACTCCACCACTGCCCTGGGCAGCCTGGCACAGCCCTGGGCAACCCTCCAGGGCAAGAAATTGTTCCTCTGCTCCAACCTCGCCCTCCCCTGGGGCAACTTGAGGCTGGTTCCTCTTGTCCTATCCCTTTTTCCTTGGCAGAAGATACCGACTGCCCTTCCCTGCATGAAAACCCCTTTTCCAGCCAAGATTTCCACCTTTCTACTCCCCACCCCAGGAAAGCAGCTTCTCTGTGCTGCTGAGGAGCAGTTACAATTAATCCAGAGCCCAAATCACGGTCCCAAACCCCCTCCCCAAAGCGTGGCAGCGTCGGGGGGGGGGGTGGGGGGGTTTACAGCCCCCGGGAGGAGCCGGGCTCGGTGCAGCAGCCCGGAGGAAGGTCTCTGAAACGAGCCCATATTTCCTCACCAGCTGTCAGGAGAAGGCACCTGGGAGCTGAGGGGGAACGACCACGACGAGCTTTGCATCTCATTTCCTTCTGGAGGGCTGTACCTGAGCAGAGCCCGGGCTGGGAGCGCAGCCGAGGAGGGAGGAAGATGAGGATGGGCTCATGGAGGGGGTTGGGTTTGCCCAGCTCCGTGCTGTGAGGCAAAGTGAGGTTGTTTTTTTTGGGTTGAGATGCTCGTTTCTGCCCTTCCCACCCCCTCCCCGGCTGCAGAGCAGGATTTTGGGGTTGCCCCTTGAAGAGGGTGGGCAGGGGCTGCGTTGCCTCGGTGCTGGAGGGTTGGATGGATCTTTCTCCAGGCTCCTCTCTGGAGAGCTGGAGGTCTCTGCTGTTGCACAAGGAGAGGCTGGAAAAGCAGCAGGCAAAGCAATGGGTGGAATGCAATAAAACCAGAGAGCTGGGGGTGCAGGGGGGGAAGCCCAGACAGCACCAGGATGGGTGAAATGAAGCCCCCCTGAGAGCTCCAGTCCCCTCATCACCCCCCAGAGGTCCCCTCAAGAGCTGCTGGAGCCACCCCTGGTCTCCTCCAGCCCTCCCAGGAGCCGTTTTCCCCCTGCCCTAGGTCAGGGTTGTGCCACCAGCCTGCTCTGCCCTGGGCCTGGGTCACCCCCTGGGCTCCAGGCTGGTGCCTGGCACCGGGCACAGGTGCCCAGCGGGGTCCCCCCTGGCATCACCCCCCCGGGGACACCCCTGGGGACAGTGTCATCCTCCAGATCAACCATCACGGGGTGACCCCATGGAAGGAGAGGGGCAGTTTTGGGGCTGTTTTCCTTCTCCACCCTCCCAGAGAAGCAGATTTGGGGTAGAAGCTGCTGGTTTTGGGACGGGGCTCAGGTGCAGGGACGTTTCCCACGCAGAATCCTGTGGCTTTGGGGACGTCTGGGAATGTGAAGCATGAAGGGTGAGGAGCCAGCACCCGAACACGGCTCTTCCCCCTCCCAGATTCCGGGCTGAGAGCTGGATTTTGCCAGATTTGGGGAAGCACTGAGCCCA
>NW_008612095.1:0-228 GCF_000691845.1 Merops nubicus | reverse complement strand
ACCCGCGCCCTCCAGACCCCCTTCCCCCCCCCCCAGACCCCCTCCCAACCCCGGGGCTGGGGGGTGGATGGACCAGGACCTGGGTGGTTTTTACTTGGGATGAGTTTGGATGGATGCTGAAGGAGGAAACTCCTGAGGGTGGAATTTATTCTGGACTCCCAGGTAAAGAAGTTGTTGAGTTTTCTACTCCGGGACGAGCCTCCTGCTGCCCAAAACTGGAGCTTGGGG
>NW_008612094.1:6696-23183 GCF_000691845.1 Merops nubicus | reverse complement strand
CTAGATGGCCTTGAAAGGTCCCTTCCCGCCAGAACCACTTCATGATTCTATGTCAATGGTGCTGGGCCTCTTTCACAGGAGACAGTTGCTTTCAGGCCTGTATATTGCACACACATGCAGTGGCTGTAGGGAGAGAAAGAATCATAGATTGTTTTGGGTGGAAAAGACCTTTAAGAGCACTGAGTCTAATCATTCCCCCAGCACTGCCCGGTCCCCACAGGCCCATGTCCCTCAGCACTACATCTCCACGGCTTGGAAACCCCTCCGGGGATGGGGACTCCACACTTCCCAGTGCAGAAAAAACAATTGTAGGATACTTTAAGTTGGAGAAAACCTTTATCACGACCAACTATCAACCCAGCACTGCCAGGTCACTACTAAACCCTGTCACTCAGCACCACATCTCCATGGCTTTTCAGTCCTTCTAGGAATGGTGACTCCACCACTGCCCTGGACAGAAAAAGAATCATAGAATTGATTAGGTTGGAGAAGACCTTTAAGGTTGTTGAGCCTAGCTGTTCACCCAGCACTGCCCACCACTGATTCGCCACAGGGTGATGTGCCCTTTGCAAGCCCAGCCTCTGCTCTGGACACCACAGTGACCGTTCCACCACAGAGTTATTGCCCACCAGACTTGTCAAGTCTTGGCAGCTCTGAAACCACCTTTAATTTGATCAGCAGTGGCAGATAGTGATCTGTGATAGAAAGGATTCTAATGAACAGTCCTGGGATCTTTGTAGGGTATGTGCTTTTGGATATGAATATTTAAAAATATTTTGATAGGAAAGAGGGTTGTATAATTTAGTGAATTTTAAATAAAATTTTACTTTTCATTTTCTTATAAACTCATGATTCCTGTCGTTACTTCAGCCTAGCTAATTAACACAGAGTTGGGAGGATGATTAAAGGCGGGCTCTGGGTATCTGCATTGTTCTAGTCTAATTGCTGCTCAAGCAATGATTCAATGTTAGTTTTGGCAGTTGAGCAGCATTTGTCTGGCACTGTGAAATTCCCTGTTTATGTCCATGAGACTCATCTGTTGTTGATGAGTAAAAGCCTGCAGATTTGTAGCAATTTTAGTAGTATCCAGACTTGTGGAAGAAATAGGTTTTGTTGCATAGAACTATAGAATGGTTTGGGCTGGAAGGTGCATTTCAAGGTCATCTAATGCAACACCCTGCCTTGAAATGTTTTGGCTGAGATGCTCAGGTGGTGCCTGTTGTTACAGAGCCTTCTGGATGGAGTGTCCTCACCTGTGTAGACAAAATGAGGTTTTGTGGCTGGTGGAGAGCAGGATGGAAGAAGCTGCCTGTATTGCAGCTGGACTGCAGAGGACTCATCTCCTGCACCTCTCCACTGCCTAAATAAAAGCCCTCTTGGTGTAAGTAACTCATGTGATACCTGATTTAGAATTGGCTGTGAACCCAAAGCATGTGAGAGCAGCAGCTGAACAGACTGCACAGGCAAAAGAAGAGGATAAAATAATCTGCAAATATTCCTTGTAATGATTTATGAAGGCAAACAGATTTTGAGACAAGCGATAATGGAGCCTGGAAAGTGTTTGTGCTCTTAGGACACTGATAGGCCTTGATGGCCCAGGACCAGCCTCACCCGGGGCCTCCACCCACCCCTGTCCAGTTCAGCTCAAGCTGAGTCCCCTGGTCCTGGATAGACCTCAGACTGATGCTGACATCAGACTTAGCAGCTTGGCTCCTGGATGGAGGGACCTGCTGTGCAAGCACATTGTAGCTTGCATCCAGCCCTGTTCCCTGGGTGGACTTTGGACCCATGCTGTAGCCTTGTCACCAGTCCTGTCTCTGCTCCCATCTCCTTTTCCTCCTGGCTAGGCTTCCTGTGTGTACCTGGTTCATCGCTTGGCCCTCCTGGGCCCACGAGTGGCTGGTGTTGCCTGTACCCCGCTCTGTGAGTCTGAGCTGTGCTGGTGAGGGCATTGCCCATGCTGAGGTGTCCCTCTGCTCGAGTTTTGAGAGACCAAGTAAGGAGGCTGGAGCCTTTTTATTATTTAAGTCAAAACCCTACATAATGTTAAATGCATGAATGTAAGTGTGCTGACGATTAGCTACAATTTGTTGAGCTCAAATGAGCTAATACATTTAAAAATACAATATGTTAATTGCAGGAAAAAGGAGTAAAGTAGCAATTAATATGTGGGGGAAAAAAACAAAAACAAAAAAACAAACAAACAAAACAAACAAACAAACAAACAAACAAAAACACTGTAAAGATATCTCCAAAATCCTTCCAGAGACTAGAAAACATTTCCAGGACCAGAGGTGGAACTGGAGCTGCTTAGCCAGGCCAGTTGCTGTCTTTGTTCCTGGGAACACATCTTCTATGTCATGAGCTGTGTTTTATGACATCCGCTGAAAAAGAAGTGACTAAAGAGAGGATAATGTGGTGAAAGCCACCTAATTATTTCATAAATGTAAACTACATTAAAAAGTGGTGTACAACATTATATATTTATGGATACAATTTTGTTCTACTGTCACATAACAAAATGAATAATACATTAGTCCAAGAACTTGCCATTAAGTGAATTTCCTTGTTGCCTTGCCATTAAAATAAAAAAAGTCCTTGGTCTGTATATATGCATGACATTAACCCTTTTCTGGAAGCATAATTTAGGATGGGTGGAGGTACTATTAGGCTGCAAATTTGAAGTAGACTTTATATTTTTAAGACAAAATAATGCTAATAAAATTAATTGGAGAGATTTGAAGACATTCAGGAAGGCTTTACAGTTTTTTTTTCTGTTAATGAAATGTGATAAATAGAACTGATGTTGGATATTTTGTTCCATGTCTCCTCTTTCTTTAGCTTTTGTCCTTGCAAGAAGAGGGAGGAACATCTATTCACGGTCTGATGAGGAAGACTAGAGGGGCAATCTAACTTGCTGGGGAAAATTACCTTCATGGTTAAAGTCAATTAGACTGGATCTGGGAATTTCAGGCCCCAGCCTAAATTCTTGTCCCGTCCCATGAGTCCTGCTAAAGGAAAAAAAAATTAAAAAAGAAGACCTAATACAGTTAGATGTTGATGTGACTGTTTTGGTGTTGAACCTTCCAGGTGTTCTGCAGAGTTCTCCATGTAGATGTATCTGAGGAGTTTGCACCTTTCAAAAGTAAGATTAAACTTATCTGAAGTACCATTTATCTCAGAATGCATTAATCTGATTTTTTTTTTCTATTTTCTCCTGTTTCTCCTTAATGTAATTGACAACAAAATTGAATCACTTTGCTGCTGAGTTGGACTTGAAAGGTGAACACTGAATTTTCTATTACTTGATTTTAATGCAATGTGTACACCTCAATATTTGATAAATTCAGACCTTCTGGGGAAAAACCAAGCACCACATTTTGGGCACAGAGGATCAGTTGTTAACTTCTGTTGCAGAGACTATTGGTTTAAATCTGCAGTTTATGAGAGAAAAATGGCTTCTCTGCAATATGTGTTGAAAATCTGGAGAGCTGGTTTCACACTGGAGACCCTGCTGTTGACTGTGGAGTAGGAGGTTCTCAGGCTAGTGGGAATGCTTCAGGGAAGAAGACAACCACCCAAAAAAACCTAACCCCACAAAACAACCCAAACCAACAACAACAATTTCAGTTAGGGAAATGAGTCAAAGCTGCTTTTGTGGCCCAGAGCTGGGGCAGGAAGCTCTAAGCTGTGTGCCCCCTCCCTGGGTGGAGGGACGGACAGATGGAGCATGCCGGTACCCTGTCGGTGCCTGATCCAGGCCCTGATGGCACAAATGCCTTATGGAAATGGGCTGAGAAATTCCAGAAAGGAGAGTCCAGAGGAGATTCAACAAGAATGGGGGAGTTAAAAAAAAAAAAAAAAAAAGAAAAAGAGGAATATACAGTAAGTGTGTGAAGCTGAAAGAGTTGTTTGCTCTAAAAGGAGGTGTTTGAGAGAACCAGTCTTGGTCATTCTTGGAGGTGTTTGAGAGAGCCAAGAATCCTAAAGTCAAACACCATAACAGAAGAGTGATCTGTTGTGCTCTGTTTCTAATGGAGTAGGAAAAAGTCTTTGGCTATGGGGTAAATTCCTAATTATGAAGTGTTGAAAAGCTTTACTTAGGGAAGCAAGATCAGAACAAACTTTGGGTGTGCCTGGACCTGACAGCTCTTGCCTCAGCATAAGGAATTAGATTGGATAATCTCTTGAGGATTTTTTCCGTCTGACATTTCTATGATTTCATGCTCATTTATACAAAGGCTTTCTTGCACAAATCTAGCAAGCCAAACTTGGTCCTGGAAAGACATTTAGGTAGCCATATTAATGAGATATTAATTCATTTAAATCACTGGTCCCTTGAGGTGCTGCTTCTGTGGGTTTTTGTGTTTTGCTTTGGTATTTTATGTGTGTGTGTGTGGTTTTTTTTTCCCTTATGACTGGTTTCCTTAAGCCTCCAAAAACCTGCCCCTACTTAGCCCTGATGCCATTGTTGAAATCAGAGTTTCTGGTGGAAGTACTATTCCTTTTGTTTGTCTTTTGAAGTTTGTGTTGTGCTCATCTGTGGGATATAGCAGTAACGATGGTGAGCTTATTAACCACCCAGACAGATGTTTTAGGTATTTTTAAAATGCTGTCTCATACTGTGCTATCTATCCGCAGCCAAGAGGAGAACCTGCACACAAGAAAGGTGTGAGCAAGTTGTATCACGTGTGCTGCTTCTTTTTCTTGGAAATTAACATAGACCCCTGTATTGGAAGGACCTGGGAGTCCTGGTGGACAACAACTTAATCATGAGCCAGGAATGTGCCCTCAGGGCCAAGACGGCTAATGGTCTCCTGAGTGAATGAAGAGTGTGGCCAGCAGGTCATGAGAAGTTCTCCTCCCCCTCTACTCTGCCCTAGTGAGGCCATCTCTGGAGTATTTGGTCCAGTTCTGGGCTCTCCAGTTCCAGAGAGACAAGGAGCTACTGGATTGAGTCCAGCAGAGCCTCCAAAGATGCTGATGGTCCTGGAGCATCTCTGTGTCCAGGAATGGCTGAGAGACCTGGGGCTATAGAGCCTGGAGAAGAGAAGACTCAAAGGGGATCTGATCAGTGCTGATCAAGAGATAAAGGGTGGGGGTCAAGAGTGTGGGGCCAGACTCTTGTCAGTGATACCCAGCAACAGGACAAGGGACAATGGGCACAGACTGGAACCCTGGAGGAAAAACTTTGCTGTGTGGATGGCAGAGCCTGGAGCGGGCTGCCACACAGCCTTGGAGCAAGCTGCCCAGAGAGGTTGTGGAGTTTCCTTCTCTGGAGAGATTCCAAACCCACCTGGATGTGATCCTGGTCACCCTGCTGTGGGTGACCTGCTGAAGCAGAGGGGTTGGATGAGATGATCTCCAGAGGTCCCTTCCAACCCCCACCATGCTGGGATTAATTTTGAATATGGATCCACAGTACAGCTTATCTGGTTTCATTATTAGCTTCGGAGGACTGGTGATTAATATTAATAATGGCTGTTAACCCATCGGCTTAACGAGGGTGAGGAGCTGCTGAGCTCGGGACTTGGGCAGCTGGGCACGGCGTATCTTCACGGTTATCTATCTACTCTGCTTTTCCTCCCTGCTTCTAGGACCCTTTTAAAGGCTTCTGGCTCTAAACCAGGAGTGTGAGCACCTATTGGAACGGTCCCTCGTGGTCAGGCAGCTTTCCTTCTGCATGGGAGTAGCTGCCTTTGCTCTCCTAGGGTAAGTTTCCTTGACTTCTGCTCTCAGACCCAGAATACAAGCGTTACTTGGGCTGTCATCAGCACTTGAATTCATTTGCCCTGGCTAAAACTTTTACTTAAGCCAAATGCAGATTTTCAGCCATTTGGGTACTTCCAAGCAGGACAAATAGCCAGAAATCTAAGAAGTGAAAAATACAGCAGAACTGCTAAAATACGCCTCGGCTTGCAGAGCTCGTAACTCCAGTGGCACAAATCCAGCAGCACTCGATATTCTGCCTGGTACAGTGTACAAAAACTCGGCAGTGGGGTTGTGCAGCTCAATTAGCACAGTGCATAAACTATGCAGCTCTAATTAAGAAAGCCCTGTGTGTGGGAAACAAAGTGAATGGAAATAGATGCCTGAAGTAATAAAATATGCAGCTCAATTGGAAAATGGTGCGGGTGGTTAAGGAAAACGTTGTCTGATGTGCAAAATGTGAATGTGAGGGGGTGTGTGTGTAAAATAGAGAGACTGGGTGTTTGCAGTTAGTCCATGGCAGCCAGGGAGGCTGTGGAGCATCTGAAGCACTGTCACATGGACCTGCAGTGACATTTGTTGGTTGCCTGTGAGTATTTTGGAACCGTCTCCAGACCAACGGTGGCTATAAAGAAATAAGTATGCAAACTTTTCTTTTTTCTATTTCTGATACACTTTATCAACGAGGTGGCACCTCGATGCACAGCAGATGTTGTCCTTTGTGATGTAGATGAGGCTTTTGGAGCAGTTCAGCTGATAATGAGCTCTGTGTATTGGTACAAGATAGGGCTGCTGGGCAATAACCACCTACCAACCTGTCTAACAAACAGCGAGGATGCTGAGGCAGGGTCTAGCTCCTCTGAGACATTGGGTCACATCCCATGGTTTTTAGCCTTCATTTGGGAAAAACCTCTTTTAATTTCCACAGGAGGTTTAACTTTGCCTGGTACATAGGGTCTGGCCTTCAGAAATAAACAGCTATTCTAAAAGTGTCGAACAAGATCATTGTGCTTTGCCGGTGATTGGAGTATAAGCAGTGCTTAGTATGGGGGAAAAAAACGGAGTTAGAAAACAGCTTTAGTAATTATTATGGAATTTGATAGAAATATTAGGCTGGCATCTAACATCTAACATTTCTTTATTTGGCAGGACCACTTACAATCCTGAATAATCCACTTAGTGTACGAAACTATGCAAGTACACAAAATATTGGGCTGCTGCCTGTCAAATGCATAGCCCAGAAATACTCCTTGTTACCTGGTCCATATAGAAGCCAAAGATTACTTTGTAAATGTCTGTGTCAGGGGCAGAAAATGGGCATAAGGTAACTTCAGGAAATACCTCCTGGGAGACCAAAAGACTATAGATCCTTGTAATCATAGAATCATTTAGGATGGAAAAGGCCTTGAAGATCATGAAGTCCAACCATTAACCTGGGACAACCTAACGATAATGAGTCTCTCCACTAACTTCAGTGGGCTTTTGGGAGGTTCTGTTATTTCTGGAGTGAAATATTTAATCCTCACAGGGATATAAACAGCAGGATGTGTTATCTGAAGGGAAAATAAAAAGGATATCTCCTATTATAGTACAGGAAGCATTGCATCCAGTTCTACAATTCCTGGATGATATTCCTAATGTGTATGTAAAAGAGGTAGCTGTGAGTAAGTGAACTACATGGCATGTGATAGATAAAGCACTTGCTTATGCAGGAAGTATTTTCATGGTCCTCAAGGTATTTCTATCCTTGATGATTGCATCAGAATCAGGAATGTTCTGGGTTTTAGAAATATGAGTGGATTTGGAGAAGATTTATCAGTGTCTTGCTTGGCAAGGTTTTGAGAGGCACGAGTGCACATATTTAGGACAGTAATAGGTGCTGCCACATCCTGAGCTGTATCTGTCCCCTGACAATGCCACCACCAGGTACTACAACACAGAGCAGGATTTTGCTGTGTGAACTTGTTGTTTATTGTAATGCAGACTTTAACTTCAAAATTGGGTAATTATTAGTCAAAGTTATAAACCGTTTGGAGGTAGGATCTGTGATTTCTTTACTCCTTGGTTCTCCGTGGTTTTCCATGGCTGGGTCTTGGAGTACAATACATTTTTGGCATTGAGACTGACTTTAGGAACATAAACCTGCTTTTGCCATTAACCTTTTATATTAGTAGGTTAGGAGGGGGTTGTATTTTTATGAATACCCTAAATTAAAGAGACCCCAGCCTGACTGAAATTAATAGAGCTATCAAAAACCCCACTGTTGTTATACAACAATTGTTGATTATATACAAGCAAACTTCTGCAAGAACAGTATTGTAACTGTCAGCATTGTTGTCAAAATGAAAATGCTTTGTCTGGGTAGAAGATAACATGACTCATTTAGGCTAAATGCAATGAATATGGAATATTCTGTTTCTCTTCACCAATTAGTTGGAGACGGAACAATAACATGTCTCTTTCCTCTCTTTCCTAACAAGATGTTTATTTTTAAGTCTCTAACAAAATAAATATTTTCATGGCTTTTTTTTTTTTTTTTTTTTTTAAAGGACATAAATTAATTTTAGCTGCTATAAGCTAAAACCAAGGAGTTATTTTCTAGGATGGGAAAAACTGTTTTCATAAAGTGATTTCTTGCTTTTCAGATATATGTGAAAATCTTTCTGCATTCTTATCACAACATCTTGTTTTGCCTTATTATTGCAACTTACTGTTTACTATGTGCATGTGAGTTGCTCAAGTGCTCTTTGCTGTCTGATTTCATTTATCTTTCCAAGCATATCCTGGTCCAGTGGTAATTTCTTGGTTCTCTGTGTAGTTGATTACAATTTTTATAAACAACAAGAGGAAAGTCAGGAGCTCTTAGATGACTGTCCTGGGTGGCTTGAGTCAGTCTTCCTGCTCTGTTCTTTCACTTGCCAGCTTGCATTAGCCAAGATTTCATTTTCATAGTGACACTAATGGTTTATAGCAATAAATCTGTGAGTGAAAAAGAACCAAAAGACTTAAGGTACAGCTACGTCAGGGTTGCAAAGGGTGATGCTAACGTGGCAGACCTCTGCAGGCATTGGACATATTGGAAGGGATCCAAGGGCCTAGCTCAGAAGAGGCCATATCACTGTCTTTCTCCATAGTAATGCCATCAGCCTTCCTCTTGAAGCTTGTCTGGGTGTTTCTCACTGACCCTTACTTTGCTGCTTTCTATTCCCCAGCCTGCAGTCTGTCCTGGTTTTTGTACAGATGACTCTGGGAGCAGAGTGCATTCACTTCAGAGTGAGAGGAACCCTTTCCACTGTCCACCTCGTGACTTTAAGAGAAGGGATTGTCTGAGATGACAGCCAACACTGCTCTTACCCTTTCACCATTGTTGCCAGGAAAGTAAATGCGTAAATTTATGTAAACTGTGTAAATTTACAAAACCCTGTAAATCTTCTCTGGACTGTCATTAGCTACAACTGTAGTTGTGTTTAAGTACAAAACCACCTTGTGATTCTACTTTTCCTTTCACAACAAAAATTAAAAGACTGTCAGACATGGAGAGGGAGGGAAATACCAACTTTGGTTGTTACTATGAGTCAAAAGCAGGCTTGCAGTGAGTGAAGGAATCAGCCTCTTAGCTCCTACTGTATGATGACTTCAGTAGTTATCAGATACAGAAGTAAACTCCAAGTCGCTCATTTATGCTCTCTTAGTGAGACCATGCTGCTTTTTGAAACTTCTTTTAAAAAAAGATGTCTTGTTTAGAAAATTAGAGAACATTGTTGTTCTGCTATCAGCTTGCATGTTTTTTACAGTCTCCTATGAGTAGGAGAGGAGCAAGCTGTGTTATTTGTACACAAAGTTAAAAGAAGGGTGTTTAAATGTTATTGTGTGTTCTCTACTACAACTTAACGTCATTAAATGTATGTGTTCACCCACCATCAATTTTGTATTTGGTTGTAGAGGCCATGGTGGAACGAACAGGAGCAAAGAAGCTGTTTGGAGGGTTTGCTGTCAAAGTCAGGACTCGTATGACTGGATTCATAGTCAACGGAGAGGATTTTTTTAAACTGTATGATTTATAAATTCTTTCTGCATTGTAAAAGGGCAAAGCCCCAACAGGAATGGTACATAGATGGCTCCTCGTTATCTTTGGGCACAGAATCTGTCTTTTCTTCCAGCAGCTTACTGAGCGTGCTTGACCTTATGCATTGCTGTCCAGAGAGTTGATTTATCTGATATTACTTTGGCTATTATTAGAAAAATGTCAGTACTGGGACACTCCCATTGTGGGCTTGCTCCTGTGCTCTCCCAGGAGGGGAGGACATGGCCAGTATCAGTTTCATCAAGACCCTTCAGGTTTGCGTGTAGGGTAGGCTTTAGTTACGGCTGAGTTGTTGGGAATCTGGAATTTTTTCTGTCAAAGGGAAGTTAAGAGGGAAAAACATACAGAGGTGTTGAATGTGGGAGGCAAGTGTGTTCAGCTTGTGTGCAGAATGCTGCCAGAGTGATTCAGAAATCATTTCTCCACTACGGCTGCCAAGCTTTGGAGGTGTTCAGGTAGGTCCTGGGCTTGTTCCACCTGGGCAGTTATGCTTTCTAAGGGCTGCCAGAAGTCCTACGATCTGGTGGGATGTGACAGGTGTCAACTGAAAGGATCCATTTCCTCCCATGTCCTGCTCTCTCCTATTTTTTTCATTTGGCTAATGTTCCTCCAAAGACACTGAAAGGGTCCAGCCTTCTCACCAGCTTCTGAGAAGAGGCCCCATAAGTAATATTAACTTCTGCAATTTCCTTGTTACTCTTAAGCAAGTTATTAATTAACTGAATGTAACCACTGGCTGTTGATAAATCCCTTTAACTAATTCAAATTCCATATCAAGCTCGGAGTGTTTTCACTCAAGCTGCTGCTGAAGTTAAGCTTTGTGAAGAATTAGTTCTGATCTGTTTTTGAGTGCCGGAGTTGGGGGAAATGGAGAGAAGATATTTGTTTGCTTGATTCCACATGACAACTCCAGGGCAACTGAATAGACTGTACGGTTGGTTTGACAAGGCTGTGCACCGAGCCAGCAGCCTTGCATACCAGAGACAGGGGGATGGAAGGGGGACTGACAGCTCTATTGGATTTTATCAGAATTTCTCTAAAGAGCGACAATTTGCCTTCAATTATTAATGTTTTTCAGAGGTTTCTCTTCTGAGAGGTATGAGTAACTAACTTAAATATGTATTCATGTAACATTTTCAATAATGAATAAATTGCTGCATGGAAAGAAGTTGAGTAGATCCAAATATTAAATAATGGAAGAGGTTTTTAAGAGTGTAGGAAGTGTAGTCTTTAATAGTGTGATTGTTCCTGGCTTCTCCGTGGGTGCGGGAGCTGTGGTTATTATATGTATAGCTGGATTGCAGTGATGCCTGTGAAAAACATTGTAAGTGAGCTTGAAGTGCCCCAGGAGAAGAGCAGCGCCGGTGTGGTGTGCTGTGGGACAGCATGTGTGTGAATCCTGCCCTGTTCTTGACTCATCCTGGGGCTCAAACGTGTTTCGCTGTCCTCTTCATGCTCTGAAGACACTTTGTGCCCTGTGCTGTGGATTTATTGTTTTACATGAGGGGAGCTTTGAAAACACAGGCTAGGGAAGCTGTTCGTCCTATTAAAATGTGTGTGGGGTGGATTGCAGGTACCTGGGAGGCACCTCTGGATACTGAGGGATTTCAGGAGGCTTTGAGGGACAGTGACTATGCATTTATTTATTGCTATAGTCCAATTTTCACTTGCAGAGTGACGTTCTTAGAGGCACTACCCAGCAGTCCCTCATGTTCCATTCCATTTAGTCTTCCCTTCTCTTTAGACAGAAATACATATTTATACATTTAGTACAATTTTATAATAAGTTCTTCTGTAGCATTGCTACAGTCCTGAAAATTTGTCACAGCTATGAAAGCTTGTTAAGCAACACTTGAAAATTGCCAACTTTGACAGCCTCACTATGACAATGAGTGCATTGGTATTTGTTAGATGAAGCAATTTATTCCATATTAGCAGGGTGCTGTTTGTTTCAGCATAATATTTCAATATCGTGAAGCTATTTAGAAATGGAATTCTTACAGATCTGTCTTATTCCTTGTTAAAAAAGTCTCAAGTGTTAAAAAAAGCTTATGTCTTTTATGTCTTAAAAGTCTTATGAAGTGTTATATAGCATTGGTATGTTTTGACACAGTGGTCAGATATAAACCTTGGTGATTTCTTACGTGCTGAAAATTGTAGAACACTTTCTCAAGAGCACATAGGTTATCAAGTATATATATTTTAAAAATCAGTCAAGTTATAAACTGCAAAAGTAGCACTTTGCAATTTTCCAAGTACATTCTTACTGCACTGCAGCAGTTTGGTTCTGCGTGGATTGTGCCGCCAAAATTGCCTTGGAGACCTGTGAAATCTGGTTCACTCAAAGCAGCAAAACATTATTTGTAAAACCTACACCAGGGAGAATATTTACACACTGGTTACACAACTAGGAAGAATGTTGAACTTACTTCAGGCTGAGGAGAGTTGTACAGCTCTGCAATTCTGGCAGAAGAGATGGGTCTTAAAAGAGGCCATGTAATTCCTCTGATTATTTTGCAGTTGCCTCCAGTAAGGATGCTGTTTCCTTGTGTACCAGAACTGGATGTTGAAAGCAAGTCAGTTCACAGGTCCCAGGACTGTGGCAAGGTGTTTCATTAGCAAAAAACACCACATTTTTAACCCTAGCCTAATTAGTAGACATCATAATTTATTGTTTCATCATCTGCTCCAGCATCCATGGGATTTCTAGATGACATGAAGTGTGGAAACCTGTCATGACAGAAAAAAAAAGCCACCAAAAACCATAGAGGCGTGTAGGAAACAATGGTTGTCTTGTGGGAAGAGTTTAAATATATTCAGCTGATCCCATGGGAACTGCTGTAGTCTATTCACCCTGTGTGAAAATGATGCTCTTTCAATATAATCTTTAATCCTTTTCTTTCACTGAAAAATGTGAGAACTTTTAAATAAAGTTATGAAAGAGCGCTCTATTTTAGTGAGTAAACGTTTTTCAAACCTAAAAAATAAATCAAATTATTTGTGTAACATGGAGGGGAAAAGTTCTCTGAAATATCTTGCAATATTCTGTCCATAAATTGCATATGTGAAGATTCTTGGGAAAGTTTCAGGCTGAAAATAACCAGGAAATGTATCCAGGCTTTTTTTATTTCTTTTTTTTTCCTGGATGGGCACATGTGAGGAAGGAAGTATCCAGCCATCTTGGAGATATTACAAACTTCTGCAACTGTTTGGGACAGGCTTTTTCTAATTCCACAAAACAGATTTTTTTCATGTGAGATGGGGGAGAAGGATTTCAAGGGAAAGGAACCCTATATACGCACAGAATAAAAGTTTGCTTTGAAGATTATCCCAATCTTCCTCTACTTCATGGAAAAGTAAAATAAAATTAAATGTGCAGTTGTTGAAAACATTTGTCCCCGCCCCCAGGGAGAATGGAAATCTAAACCTCACTTTGTTCAGTCCGTACATGTGTGAATAACATCACAAGCTCCCACAGGGTTCAGTAGAGCTTCCGTCCTGTTTAGCTTTTATGGGACCATGTCCTAAATATTAAACCCTGTTTGGTGCAATACACAGTTGTATTCCTGGAGGTATCACGCAGCACATGTTTTATAGTCTGCACACAGAGTGCTGAAAAGGCAAAGAGTTCCTAATAGTGGTTTGCTTTTGCTTTCCTACAGCGTCTTTCATCCAAGGTATCCCAAGCACTTCATTCAACCCAGCGTATTAAGCATGGCAACATGGCTGTGAGGTAAGGAAATGGATTTTTTTTCCCCCCCCTTTTCTTTTTTTATAGCTAGAGTAGTCAGAGCTTTGGCTGTGATTTGCTCAAGATTGACATGGCAAAGCAAGACCTCTGGCCTCCCAGTCCTTTAACACAAATCTCTCCACTCAAGGGGAGTTCTCAGACCACTTTCAGATGACCTCTGCTGTGTAACTTACTTGGCACTTAAATCCAAGCTACTTTTTTTAAACTGGGTGCTTGGTTTATACAGTTTAGACTTCTTTAATATTTTAGAAAATGGATGTTACATTTTGTTTATCAAAGAGCTTTGGCCCAAGCCCGTGGTAGCTTGGTCCTTCAGAACAAAAAACACCAGCTGGAAGTGCTCCAGCTGGGAGCTGTGCTGCAGCCTTTGAGGAGAAGCACGCATGCTGTCCTAAGCAAGTTCAGTGTTGTGGAGGAGAATGGCTTTTGGGAAGTGCTGGATGACTCTTGGATTCACCTGGGAGCCCTGGCTGTGTGCTGGGCTTGGAGTATCATCTGTCCCCAGTGCAGCTCCAGCAAGGGGATGGTTTGTACTCAAGCCTGTTGTCTCTTGATGTATTCAACTGCAACTGGCTTTGGGAGCCTGCAGTGACTGTCCCTGACAGCAGTGGGCTGCAGGTTCTGCTGCAGGGCTGAATTAGCTCAGGACTCAGCACTGTGCGTGCTTAACCTCCTTCTGAACCCCAGTATTGTGTAAGTTCATGTACAAGATTGGCTCAGCAGTAGAGCAAGGTCTTAATTGCCTCTTGGTTTGCAGCGAGCTAACTAGGAGAGACTATGAGGTTCACTGAACACGGACTCTGTGTGGATTGCGTTTCTAGAATTCCTTAAATATAGTGAGGGTCTGCTCAATTTATGTTGCTTAGCATGGAATGAGATTAACAATGCTATTGCACCATTCTTTGCAGGGTGCACTTTTGTTTTCAGTGAGATAGCACTGTCTGGTAAAATCAAAGGTCACATCTCAAGTCTCTTGAAAGCTAAGGAAATTATTCTAATTTCTTGTAGATTTTCCTTCACTGTAAATTTAAAAATTTTTATCCTCTACTTTTCCTCTTTGATTCAAAAGATATTTTTTTTATCTGTCCTTCTAATGTCATTCTGCAGAATCTGAGTTCCTGGCAAAACTATAATGCTCAGTCTTTTAGCTAAAAGTTCAATTGGCTTTTGGATGCCCGTAGGTCCAACTACCCTTTTACATGGAATTTTTGTTGTTAATTTTCTATTATTGGGGGAATTATTTTGCAAACAGACCGTTTCAATCGCTTCAAGCTCTGAAACCTGTCAGGCTAGCTTTTATTCTGATTGCTTCTGATAAGGAGCTTTGGTAAGAATGCTGTGCCTCCAGCAAGTGGAGAGACTCACCTTGGATGGGAGCAGCTTCAAGGTCCCAGGGAACCTATGGTTCTTTCAGCTTGTCATGAAAAGGGAGACTAGGAGTTGAAAATCAGAATCAAAACTTTGAATTAGGCATGGGACTGCACTGTGAACTGGTGGAAATGGCCTGTGTTATAAGCTGAATCATTTTTTTTCCTTGCATAATGATGAGTTGAAGTGTATTACAAGGCTTGGAGTCAAAGCTTTTTCCCACGTTTTGAACATTGGGAGGTATGGATCCCTGCTGTGAGCCCTGCTCCTAGACACAGTGCTGATGTGGAGCCACGCAGGACGTATGGACTTTAGCAAGACTCTTGGCTTCTTTTCTGTTGCTTGCGCACATGGGACACAAATATAAGCCTGGTCAGTCTCATATGCTGCCCTCACAGATGGAGTAATCTCTGTCCTATTGGAATGAGAAGATACTGATGGGTGATGTGGAGTTGAGATGATGAGACATGAAGAAAAAACTTCTTTGCTGTGAGAGTGCCAGAACCCCGGATGAGGCTGCCCAGAAAGGTTGTGGAGTCTCCTTCTCTGGAGAGATTCCAAACCTGCCTGGATACCATCCTGGGCACCCTCCTCTGGGTGACCTGCTGGAGCAGGGGGATTGGATAAGATGATCTCCAGAGGTCCCTTCCAACTCTCACCATGCTGGGATTCTGTGACATACTCTGAAGCAATTTTATCTTTCAACCTGATCTTTTTTAAAATGGAAACGAACAACCTCAACAAAACATTTTAAAACTCACGTGTATTAAGTTTTTGCCCAGTAGGACATACTCAGTAGGACACAGTATAACCTTGTAGTGAGCAAGGAGATGCTCACAGAACAGTTTTCTCCTTCTAAGACCTATGTAAGAAAAACATTTTCAACACTGTTACATAAAGTAAGTATTAAGAAGATTTACTATAATTCTGTTTCAAAGAGCTTGTAGTGAGTAAATGCTTTTCTTTGTCATCCTTAATGTTGTCTATTAAACTTACAGAATAAGTGTCTGTTCATCAGGTAGAGAGCAGGTCCTTTCTAAGAAACTTATTCTACAGAAGCACATGGAGTAAAGCGTCGTAAGCAAATGGTCAAGAAGGGGCTGCTGAGTTTGAGTGCAGCTGATCAAAGGGAGGGTTCAAATGGATCTTCGTTCCTAGGCCACTTTTCTAAATCAAGTGTGCGGATTTTGTTGTGCTGCTTATGAGAGTAATGTTAAAAGCCAAAGCAAACTTCAGACCCTCTTTTGTATTCATGTAAAGTCTTCCAGAGTGATAGCATTGATTCTTCTGGACAGAAAATCTCTTCTGTAGCGAGTTTGTTCACTTGTTCTTTTTCTCTTGAACAGTGTGAGCTTACTGAGGGGGTTTTTGTTGTGTTTTTTTTTTTACCTCCCTCCCAGGGCAGGATAGCTTTCCACTAACACAGAGAGTTCTGTTTTCTCTGTTAAAAACAACTGCCCTCAAGTGCAGTAGGCTTTGTATTTTGTCCTAGAAACAGAGCGTTTCATTCAGAGATAAGGCCTCTCTGCATTTAGGTTCCTGGAGTCACCTGACGGAGCCATTGGTAACTTTTAG